>NC_143014.1:52613447-52888447 GCF_055824585.1 Amblyomma mixtum
ATCTTGCCTATTAAACGTACGAACGTCGAGAATGCGGAGCTCACAGCTCGGGCAGCAAGGTGAGCGCCAAATTGCTTTTGTTATCGGAAATACTCATTCCAATACTAAGACTGGCACCGAGATGAGTCAGCCGTGTTGTTTATTCACTGGTGGCTTCTCCACAAGGCCGTACACTGCAATGAGGTAAGGGATGCGTTAATCACATCGTTGCGAAATAAGCCGACACCGACTGCGCCTTTTACTCATCCTTATCTGCATCCTTATCTGCATGCGCTGCAATTATCTCATGAGGACATTAGTTCCATCAAAGCAAAATCGTTTTTATACAGACGGCGAATCTGGGGCATCCTTATCTATAGGTCTCGAGAGAACGCGGAACTGACTGCGAGTTGTAATCAGGCCACCAGGGCTGCTGTGCAGGGCGTCCAGAGTTCTGCGTTCACCCCAGTTTTATCTGAGTTCTCGTGACGACAGTCAGTGAAAGAAGATAGCGCAGAACGCACAAAAACATCAGACAATAAAATATCGAGATAAAGACACGTATGTCCAAACGAGCGCACTCTACGCGTGTCGCTTTCACATTTCAAACGCAGTAGACTAGGCAGTGAAACGTGGAAGCGATAACACAAATCGCAATATCGTGATTTATCCGCGATCTATCTACACACGCACCGAAAGTCGTTTTCCAGGGCTTTTTCGAGCCTGTAAAGAGTGCTCCAGCGCGTGTCCCCTCTTTCAGGCATTATCTGTCTATCCACAGTCGAAGGCGAACAGTGCACTCGCGGTGCATTCTCGCGCCAACCGTTTCCCTTGTTTCGGATGCTTCAGATGATAAGATAAAGCATTATCAACAATTTATTTAAATAATTAAGTTTTTAGTCCTTGAAGGAGCGAAGCATGAGGCACTAGGAGAATTTGACCTTTCTGGCGCGAGTGGCGGCATAATGATTGATTGAAACGACGTTTATTCCGCACTATAATGCGCCGAAGGCGCTACGGTGAAAGGGGAGGGGGTACAGTGAGCAGGCAGCTTGCAGGCGGCCACGGCAGAGTGGATAGAGCGGTGGACGAATCTGCCGAACACATAAGGGAGCTCATGCGATAAGACTCCGTCAGGGGCGCTGCCGTGCCATACCCGCTCATACCCGTTGGTTGCCTTTGGCCGGGAATACTGTGGGCGACTACTACAGGCTGAATCGTTTCATTTGTTTCGTAGTGCGATAAATGCACGGCTTATTACGGTCTCCGTCGCTGTGCAACAGCATTCTAGTCTTAGCTGCACGAAACAAGTGCTGAATCTTGACGTGTTATACGTTTGATTGAACAAAACCTTCCTGACTAAACCACGCGCTGGTTCGCGCAGTAGCAACGCACGGAGTCGTCAGAACTATTTGTTGACTCGTTTTCATGGAGTATATGCATGAGGTTTTCCTAATAAAGGTCATTTGTTTGTGTCCGTTGTCTATACCGAATAAAAACCTTCGATTTTCTTGGTAATGGTACGGTAGCATCATCCGTTGGAGTTGCGGTCGATGCATGTTCACCTCGCGTTGCAGTGACGTCTCGCTGCGCTCACATTCATCAGCGATGACGGGGCGACCATGCCAACTGATAGCTGTGACAGGATGCTGTTAGTGCATAGCCAAGGTAGATCAGTTGGTAGCGAAAGTCCCATAAGGCATCCGCATGATGACGAAGTGATGCACGAATTTCATGGCGGCACCTGCACAGTAAGCATGAATTTACTGAAATGGTGGTTTCGAAGGGACATGCACCATTTCAGTTCCCGTGCCCTAGACGTGTATTTCTTTACTAGGAAATAAAACGGGCTCGTCTACTGATTGTGCACACCCGTCGCCAATTGAGAAGGCGTACGCGTAACATGATCGCGATTGTATTCCCATCCAGAGCCGGTATTTTTTTGTCTTGTTGGTAAAAAAATTCTCCGTTGGAGGTTAGGGTCCGCTTCGACTTAAGTCTAATTAAAATTTCAATTTGAACTCAATTCTTCCTATTCTTCCACTGTCAACAATCGGAACAAAAGAGCAATAAAATATGCAGACAGCCGAAGAAAACGTTATTCTCGCGTTTTATTACCAACCTGGTAACCGTAGGAAAAATGAGAAATCTTCTCAATCTCATGGGCACAACCACACGAATCGCTTGAAGATCTCGCGAACCAGCTGCTCGGAGTTTACTGCTCCCCTCATTCGTCTCTAAACACGCTTGCCACCTCTCAGGTAGGCCGCTTCATTTTTTCAGTGCGAACCACCAAATCAGAGTTGTCCACGCATTGTCGCGGTTCGTAAAAAGTGCCATTATGTTAGTTCACATTTCGCAAGTGAAGGCTTGATTTCAGTCTTGCCTTGACCTGAATTGCACGGGTGATGTCTGAACCAATCAAATCATCCTTCTGACGTGATATAAAACCTGCAGTTTACACCAAGCTCATGCATAAAGATAAAGAAGTTAGGAGCATAAACTATGCTGTGCAAGTGACTTCTGGAAATAACGGCCTCAACGTAGCGAAAACCGCTTGCACGACTATGTACAGGGTGTTTCACGTAACTTGAACCAAGGATAAAAAAAGCGGTAAACCGCAGCCCGCTGAAACCAACGACACATTTTTCGCCAAAATGTGGTGCTCCTCAGAATATTTTTTTATTACGCTTAATTGGTTAATTAACTAAGATGAATTATGCAAATTTTCAAGTATTCATTGTAGTGCCAAGACCATTACGTTAGGTTGTAGAGCAGGTTTATAAACAACCGATCCAGTTTATTGCAGCATCGTATCTCCTACGCGGTCCTTTTTTCCGGCATTTAAAGAATGCCCGCGAGATATGAAAAAATACCACGTGACTATGCTCGTGCGCTACCAAATTGCAGCGCTCTCAACGGCGTTTCAAGCAAACCGACCGTGCCCGCTGATTTCTCCCTGTGCAAAAATCCCATAATTTCTCATTAGGATCCAAATGGTTGTAAAATTAATTCCCAGAGGCCGCCGCGGAGGATCAGTGGTTATGGCCCCCGGTTTCTGCCCCGAAATACGCCGATTCGATCCCGGCCGCGGTGGTCGCATTTTGATGGAGGCGAAATGCTAGAGGCCCGTGTACTATGCGATGTCAGTTCACGTTAAAGAACCCAAGGTGGTCGAAATTTCCGGAGCCCTTCACTACGGCGTCCCTCATAGCCTGAGTTGCTTTGGGACGTTAAACACCAATAAACTAACCAAACCAATCACTAAACACAGTAACGAGTGAAATAAATTGCAGTTCTGTTGCATCGAAAGCCTTGCTTTATTAACTCACTATTACACACTTCGATGCGTCGCGACATAAAAAAAAAGTATTGAACGGCAGGGAGGCGACCACACTCCATTCAGCTGCCGTGCTATCTTCAAACGTAGACCCAGGTGACAGTAAAACGATCTGCGAGTAGAGTCCGAAAACGAAACTTGGTCATTCTGCAAAACTGTCACACCGGAGAAGTAATATACGTACCATCAACGTCGAACACAAAAGAAACGCGAACAGGATAACTTAAACGCGAGAACGAAAACGCTCAACAGCTCCTAGGAGATTGAAACCAAGTTCGCTAGCCCTGAAAAAGAGCTACTATTGCGTCTTAGAAGTGCACCTGAACTGCACTGCTGTTCAGTTTCTTTCAGCTAAGAACACGCCAGGCATAGCAGGATTGAATTGTTTTGCTCTCGTTTCATTCGACGCGGACAGAAGTCAATGAACCGTAAGTGAAAACTCGAACAGTTTAAGCGGCACTGGGCACTTGTTCTCGGCCAAGAGCAAAAGCCTAATGTCTACAAATCAAGCTCAGGTCCATGACGTCTTTATGCATATGTGTGTTTTATTTAACCACTGATTGCAGCATCGGTGACAGCGAGCACCGAAGCATGACGGACAGAGCGCTAAATAGAGCTCCGTCTGTAGTAGGCTCTTTCAAAGCGACCTCATTAAACGTAATAAATTTAGATCGACTTCAGCGTTTAATACATCCATGTAAAACAACCGCTCGCATAACAATCCACCAGTAACAACTGCGACGCAGAAACCAAAGCGCGCAGCAAAGGGAATGGATGGAAGGCTTTACGGAATGCGACACTCGTCCTGAGAGCAGTAAAACCACACCTTCAGGGTTAAACATCAAAGCGACGCAGCCAGACTGTCATCTGAATAATCTTGATTAAGTTACGTGTAACTCAAACTCTGCCCTATGACTAAAAATATTCAGTGATAAGCGTACGTACAGTATGTTTCCAAAAAAATGAGAGGTAGCTTTTTATAATTCAGAGCAGGCAAAAAATGATGGAAATTAAAAGCGGCCATAAAAGGGCGAACACGAAAAGGAACCGAAAGCAGACATTTCCACCTACAAAAGCTCCTTGCTTAAGAGGAGTGAATTATTACGTGAAGGTGTGTTTAGGTAAAGCGAGTCAGTGTTTTGTTTGCTGGATATGTTTAATAGAGAAAAAAATGAGAATATCATACCTTTATACAAAGCATACGCTTACTTATACAGGGACGGGGCTAAGTACTGACTACTAGCAGCTAACAACTCCACCTCATGTAATAGCATTGCGTGGAAAGCACAGCGTCATTTGTAACGTAAAACAGAAAAGGCGGAGAGAAAAAAAAATACGCTGAAGACACTTGGAAGATAGGGATTAACTGTAACAGGCGTTCCGCATAAATTTTCGTTTTACCTTTTTCTCCATGAAAAAACAAGAAGCATGTTTTTCAACAGAAAGATTATGTACAGGTAGAACCGAAAATTTTTGCTTTTTATCAAATAATTTTTGCAGGCTAAAAACAGATAATGGTTTGAAATGACAGAAACAGAAAGCAAACGCACACTGAAAAATGCCTTTCAGCGAGTTGTGATATACCTTTCAGAAGAAAAGACTTCAGTGTATCGCAAAACCAGGGTAAACTTTGACAAGGAAGAAGGTGGACTGGTGACACAAGAAGGTGAAGTTCAAGGCTCCATAGCAGACCCTAAATTCAGCTATGAGCACAAACAAGCCCCCTTGGAAGGTTTATTTTAAGAGACACTTTTGGATACTTTTCAATGAACGCATGTCGTAACTGTCAGGAGATTTTGCCGCACAAGAAAAGACCGAGCACTGGACCTTCAGATTTCAGGCGTGACTGCGCCGCAAGCACATCTTCCGACAAGGTTAGAGCCCGTCGGAGCGCAGACTGAAAAGCCTCGCTATTGACCCGTTTGATATATCACATAATAAACAAATCATCAGCAGTAGAAATAGATCATCAAGGCTGGTTGTAATATTACTGCGTATGGTAAAGAACAGAAAAACATTTCGAAATATTTTTCCCAGTTGGCGAGTACGAAGTCAGGATTTAATTTCAGCTCTTCATGAATAATTTTTCTCTGTGTCTATTTTTGCAAGTCGAAAACATATTAATTACTCGAAGCTCACATAAAGGCATCCTTTTGCTACAGTGATAATCAGGATATAAAGGCGTCATCATCAAATGCTACAGTATTCGCGAGGGCAGGCTCAGATATTGTATCATGTACCTCTTGTAACAAAAAGGTACTAAGTTTACCCGCCGTAAAAGCCGGAACAAGCTGCGCAATTTGAGAAAAAAGAAGAAAATCGCAATAGCGCGCTTTATTAAGCGCTCACATCAGCGCTACTTTCACCCCTAGTCTAAGTTCCTGGTCCATTTATCGGCGCTGACACCCACCTTTCACCAATGACGCAGCTGACACTCGTATATAATGGACCATTACGCGAGAGAAATCGCACTGCTAGCGAAGAGCGCATAGCCACTACTGCAACGCCATGGCCGACTACGGATGTAAGTTTGACCAACATGTTTTCTCCGCTCCGTGTTGTGTAACATTTAACTGCAAGTTTGCGACGACAAAAATTGAGAAGTTCAGTTTTTTGGTACATGTTATTCGTAACCTTCTGCCTCCCTTCAGTGTAAGTTCCTGCTTGCCGTGCGGTGTGCTGCTTGTTTTGCCGCGATCTTCATATTATGCCTGCACTCGCGTAGGGATGGCTGTACTCGTCTATGTCTCCTCTTCCCTCTTCTATCTTTCATGCGCTCCTTTCTTCCCTCCTGCTCGCCTCTTTCTGTTCCTTCTCATCTCCGGAGCAGGCAAGCATGTCAGTTGCCAGCCTGCTTCCTTCTCATTTCATTTCGTCTCTACATCTCTTATTTGAACACGGTAATATCTTCATAGTCAAGCATGTGGTCCGGGCGACAAAATTTTCGTTGAGCTTGGTTGAAAGAATTTGAATAAGAAGCTTGTACACTATTACCTCAAATGACTAAAACTTCTACCTTGGATAGCTCTTTTGCGAATAATTGCGTAGCCACAGCCACGCTTTGTCAAGGAGCAACCATCACTCCCTCATAGGCAAACTCTCCCAATGGTTAACCGTTCCTCGAGAGGACCATGTGGTGTCGTTAGTCCCATTCTACCTACTTTGTAGCATAGAGTGTATGATGCACGGGGTTGCATTTCGTTTCTAGAAATGAGGCTTCCCAGGCTGGAGCTAAAACTCCATGGCGTGCTATACTCCTGAAAATTTGTCTGTCCTGCGTCTGAAACTCAAAGCACGTGCTCAACTTCTCACCGATTGTTGCTATATAAGGTTTGGTAAAATTGCCTCGCAGCGAGCATGTATCGGCCGCCGTGCCACTGGGTGCTCTGCCACAAGGACCACATTCCGCACAACGCGGTGGCCGGTGGCGACGACCGGGGAGGCGAGGTCATATACGTTGGGCGTGCGGTACACTACGGTGACGTGCTGCCGGGCAAGGTGGTCCGCTCCGAGGGTCTCTGTGTCGTTCCCTACGATGGAAAAGAGTTCTACTATCCTGAGTACCAGGTCAGCACACCGCCATCAGTGCCTGCACTTCTTACGATATTTTGTGTGCATATCTATTACACACACGTTGTTTAACTATTTCTACGACAGTGATTAATAGAAGGGAATAAATTGAGCGGCTTTCACCTGATGACGGCGTTATGAGGCCGCTTCGTTATACGCGATTAGTTCTTCCATGCAGCGAGCGAAATCAGATCTTCGTTATTCTGTACTAAATGCATGCATACTGCGCTATACTAAATGTTTTTTCTGTCAGTGTGGGTTTTGTAATTAACTTCTGATATAAATCATACCTCTGTATTTTTTCCGTATTTTCATTACGCCCTCATTTGTTTCTCAGTTCTAACGCTGTTTTAATCTGTGAGGTACTGCTTTGTATTTTTCGGTCCTTCATGGTCCTCCGACCGTGGCTATACTTGCTATAGAGCAAAGTTGCTTTATTGTCAAGTCTCCCTTACGCCTCACGCCTCCGATCAGCGGCTAACCGGGCGTGGTCTGTGTGCAAACCTCTTTTCTTGACCGCTCCACCGCCTCCAAACAACAGGAGAGTACAGCGGTGAGCAGGTTGGCCTAGTAAATTGGCAAAAACCGTCGACGCGAAAACAAAGAGCACTACAATCGCTTCAGTGAAGCCCTCAGTAGCGCCTTCAGAAACGCTAGGAGCATTAATCGCACACAGCTATAAACTGTCACATTTTACACTACATTTGCACCATTGTAGTGCAAGGAACAAAGTTGACGTTCACCCGACAGTGAGAAAAAAAAAGGCAGATCGCTTTGAGAGCCCAACAGGCCGGACGAGCAATTAATGCAAAAGTAGCGTGAAATGAGGAGTTGAATGCACAGCCTCCAAAGCTCTCCACGGGCGGAAAAAAAGTTTCTAGCAGTGGATAAGTATGCCTTAATGCATGGTGAAATAAAAGGGTCGTCATTATGTTTCACGTTGAATTTCTGCTTTGCAGGCGCTCGTCTCCGATGGTGCTTCACTGGCATGGCTGCCGGCTTCTAATGGAGCTGTGCCGAGTGGAGCCATTCAAGGAGGCGTGACTGCCTCTGGAGAGCCGCTCTACATAGCCCGTGTCCATCACGAAGGAATGCTGCTGATCGGCAAGGTCCACCCGTCCTTGAAGTGCGCGTACGTTCCCTACATGAAAAAAGAGCACAAATACACCGAGTACCAGGTCCTCGTCTGCAAGACGATCAACTTCTGAGAAGACACTGAGCGACGCTACGCACATGCAGAGTCTCTGTCAAACAGCTCTTGGAAAATCAGTACGTTGATTTAGTTGGCATATCCAAATTCCAAGCAATTTAATCAACGACCGGTGTTGACAAGGGGTAGTAGGAACCTGTCCTCATTTTTGTTATTTCTGAATTGAGTCCAATGAGGAGCTGCTTGAAAAAGCTATGCTGCGAAATTCTGCTCCACTCGGAGTGATAGTTGCGATTAAGTCAGAGTCAATTAATATTAATAAAACGCATTAACGCACGCTGATTGATTTGTCGCTGCCTATCTTCTTGTTCCGATGGAATCACTGCTTATTATTATTATTTGTTTGAACCTCAAGGGTCCCTGGCGAGGCATTACATGCGGGGTAGGCGCAAGAAAGGCGGTTAACAATGAATGTTATGTGGGAATCATGACAGTGGCATGGCTTCCTCGATGGCAGTCTTGAAATGGGCGGGATCAGGGATTAGCGCTAAACCGCACGGAAGGTCATTCCAGTCGCGAGCTACGTGCACAAAAAAATGACTTCTGGAATGTAGTGGTGCGGGCACGATGCGGTATGGCGCTGTTAGGATGGCCTGTGCGGGGTGTTTGACGTACTGGTAGAATGAGCTGGCTGCCACGGGGTGAACAATAGAAAGACCGGTGATAAAGGCAGACACGTGAAATTCGGCGACGGGAAGCGAGAGAAGGAAGTTGCAGTTTTAATTTTAAGGCGGGTATGCTAGAGTATCGCGAGTAGTTAGGAATAAAGCGAGTGGCATTATCTCATGCTCACTATCTGAACCAGCCTTGTGTGCCACTGCTGCCAACTGAACACATATTTTAGGGACTGTTAACAAATTTGCAAATTTTTGAGTCACAATTTTCTCACACAAAAATTTTGCGCATAGCTATGACGCTTAATTTGATTGCAAAACACGAAACAACGACACGTGCCAGAAAATACCGCTGCAGCTGTATCCCATGTTCGCGAAATAAGCTGGATAGATGATTCGTTGGTTCCTTGGGCTGGTTTCGGAGGGTTCTTGCAAGCACTGGGGGCCATTAAAACATGAAAGCGATGGAATGCGCCTCTAGCTGTGAAAGTGACGAGGTTTATAGGGAGAGTTTAGGGAGACCGTGCAGCGAGAAGTTTCTGCACGGTCACGCACCTTGTCGAGCCTCTCGGAGCTGGACACGCCTGTCAATATGCAAGCCTGTGGTGCTTAACAAAGCAGAGGCCGCATCTGGACGTGGTGGAGGGGTGGGAGCCTCGTCAAGCTACTGAGTTTGTGGCTTTTTGCTCCTACCCTAGCATTTCTTTTCTGTTGTTCAGAACAAAAATGCTGAATAAAGTTGATTGATTGATTGATTGATTGATTGATTGATTGATTGATTGATTGATTGATTGATTGATTGATTGATTGATTGATTGATTTTCTTACTGAGTACCTGTCATCGCACTTTTTTTGTGTGTGGGTCGCACTCCCTTTATATATTTTTATGTGTATTTCTCTGCTATGTGCTTTGTGTTTCTCACCTGTTCTGTGTCCACTCCTATAAAAGAGGATGTAGTAAGAAAGAAAAAACACTCCTGAAGAAGATCAGTCTTCCGATCGAAACGTCGAGTCGAATAAATAGGTTTCCTTTAACGAAGCGTATACTTCGCTATATACTCCTGTAAGCAGTCAAGTACTTCATGCTCTCGCAACTTATATATATATATATAGGTTTGGTTTATGGGGTTTAACGTCCCAAAGCGACTAAGGCTATGAGAGACGCCGTAGTGGAGGGCTCCGGAAATTTCGACCACCTGGGGTTCGCACAGTACACGGGCCTCTAGAATTTCTCCTCCCAAGAAATTCCAGCCGCCGCGGCCGGGATCGAACCCGCGTCCTTTGGGTCAGCAGCCGAGCACCATAGCCACTGAGCCACCGCGGCGGCATATATATATAAATGAATTAAAAATCCCCTGTGCCCCTTGGTTTCTGTGGCTGTTGGCTTCTCTCATATTTATAACGAGCCCCTCATTCCCCTTTCCTTGTCTGCTTAATTGCTTAACGAGGACCTCGGTTCTGGCAGCCTTGATGCCTTAGGAAGCACAAGAGGGTTCTCACACAGCTTCCACCCTCGCCGTTCGATGACGTTCTACGTCACATCAGCGGTAACTCAGGACGTGCTACGTCCGCCGCTTAAGAGCGTGGGTGGCGCTGGTGAACACTCCCAAGGTTAGGTTATTTGTAAACATAAATACCCCCGAAAGCAGAAGGTTTGACAGCCGTCGCCGTAGCTCAGCGGTAGAGCACCGGACGCGTAATTCGGAGGTCGTGGGTTCGGATCCCACCGGCGGCATGTGGTTGTTTTTTCTTCTGCTTTTCTAATCAATTAGCTTTAAGCGATAACATATTCAGTAATATTATAAATTTATCAACACTACAAAATAAAAAATGAATTAAAAATCCCCTGTGCCCCTTGGTTTCTGTGGCTGTTGGCTTCTCTCATATATATATATATATATATAAAGTGATCTCTTGTTCTTGGCAGCTGATTGATAAATATCAGATAAAGACACCAGAAATTGATAAACCTAACAGGATTTAATTCACGACGTTTTCGGCTGAGGACCACCCTTTTTAAGGCTGGTCCTCCAGTCGAAAACGTCGTGAATTAAACCCTGTTATGTTTTTATGTTTCTGCTGAGTTTACCTTACATATATATATTGTACGACGGGGCATTATTGAAGGCCGATCTTCCTATCTTCCGATCGAAACGTCGAGTAGAATAAATATGTTTCCTTTAACGAAGCGTATACTTCGCTATATATATATATAATAAGTTGGGGAAGTCACATTGAAAAACTTAACAGATTTATTCAACGTTTCGACCAGGGACTGGTCTTTTTCAAGAATGATCATACAGTGCATGGAAGGGTCTTCTTATAGCAGTGAACATAGCGCACACAGGGCTTGAAAAAGAAAAATGAGAAAAAATCAAAGGGGAAAGAGGAAGACAGCCGAGACACGAAACCCAAACGTCAAGGTGCGCCAGCAAAGGCGCCGCCGTGAAAGAGGTGAAAGAGGGTGGTGCGCCTGGGCGGGCACGCTACTAGTTAAGGGGAAAAAAAAAAGCGTAGCGGTGGTTAACAAAAGAAGGCAAGTGCCTGCCAATTGTGTGCGTAAGTATCGCCTCTAGCCACCTCTGTGCGGCCCCGCGCGACTCCAGAAGAAAGCACGAGAACGCACAGGTTGCGGTTGAGCTAAGTGTCTCCACGGGTGGCACGCGGACCCCCAAAACCAGATGAGGTTGCATATGAAGACCATATGGAAAGCTCCTTCTTTACAGGAGTAGAAAAAAAGAATAAGTAAAGACAAAAAAGACAAAAAATGGCACTGCGATGGCCGAAGGAAACCAAACCACATGAGGGTCGCACGTGAGAACCACATGGATAGGCTCCTTCTTTACAGGAGTGGGGAAAAAAAAGTATAAATAAAGACAGAAAATGGCACTGCGATGGCCGAAAGGAACAAAAACACACACACGCAGAGGCGACATGAATACACAGAATATACACAAAATTGTGTCACTTTTGTAGCATTCTTTAGCAGAGGATATGTGGGGAAATGCGTAAAAGCCCACAAATTAAATTAAAGGCAGCGCCAGAGTGTTAGAAAGTGTACCAAAAAGGCAAATTTCATTACAGGAAACACCGCTTAGGAATAACACAACAACAATATTAGAATAAATACAAATGGCACGCGAGATAATAGAGGCGCCCAAAATAATAGAGTTCAAGAGTGTGAAAAATTGTCCCAAGAAACAAAGTTTACCCAAACGCCGTGATCAGCACCAACAAAATGATAATAATGCGGTGAATACACATGAGAGACGAGCGTCACAGAATTCGTGCTTAACCACAACAAAAATAATGTCAGTACCTCGACTAGAAATGAAAGTGTTAAATACATAACAAATCGTTATGCAACTGTCATCATAGTAGATTTAAGAAACAATATTTTCGATGCAAAATAGTTCACAAGGAAAAGAAAAACAAACAAACAAAACATTGCAGGAAGATTTAGCCAGAAAGGCAGGAGAGTTTGCCAGGGCTTTCATTAATTCCAGCAGACAAGGTGTTAAATTTAAATATTAGATAGGATTCACAGGCTTCCCTGTCGTAATGTGTCTGGAAGCCAGATTGGAGTATGGTGGCCTTGAAGTTTCCAAATGAATGGCCTTTTGTCGTTACGTGTCTTGAAAGAGGCAGATTTGGCAGTGATCTTATGTGTGCTCCTTTCTCAATCGGAAAGGAGTTTCAGTTTGCCCGATATACTGAGCACGGCACACACCGCACTCGAGGAGGTAGACTACGTTGCTGGTGTCACAGTTGAAATCTCCTCGAATTTTGAATGAGAAAGACGACGCTGTGCTGCGAGCTTCTGTGACCTTATTCATCATTGGACAAAGTTTACAGCGCGGTTTATTGCAAGGTGTGCACCCTGAGACTTCACCGTTGTCTAGTTTCGAGGAGGTTACGGCATCTTTGATATTTCTTGCCCTCCGATATACGACACGGGGTGGTTCGGGAAGCAAGCGCTTCATTTTGTCGCTCTGAAGGAGAATGTTGTGATGCTTTCTGAGAATAGCGTTAACATTCGGTGCTGTTGGAGAGTATGTTAATATCAGATTAGTTGGGTAGTTCGTCTGCGCAGTCTTGGTGTTATTTAGCATTGTACGGCGGTCTTGTACTGCAACTTTTTCCAAGGCATCGTCGATGATAGGCTTCGGGTAGCGCTGTCGGACCAAATCCTTGCGGAGTGTCTCACAGTTAGATATAATAATAATGCAAAATAAGAGCCAAAATAAAAAAGTGGAGCAAGAACAAAAGAAAAAAATGAAAAAATTGCCTGCTTTCACGATTCGAACCGCGGACCTTAGACTCCCTATCCTACCACGCTAACCACTATACGCCACGCCACCAGACGTCAACTAGTCAACTTATGTTTTTTGTTGTCTTTATTGCCTGTTTTGACAGATTACAACAGTCATGATGAAATGAACGGCGGCGCAACAAGGACACTAACATGAGAGGGGACACCACATGCGCACAATGCGCATGTGGTGTCCCCTCTCTTGTTAGTGTCCTTGTTGCGCCGCCGTTCATTTCATCATGCACCAACTCGCCCCTCAGGCCATTCTTCTGCAGATAACAAGTCAACTTATGTGGCGTGATATGTGCAGCCACAGTTGTTTCTCGTTCTTTCCATTGCGTAGCAGCAGCATCTACATGCTCGCACGGGACAACAACGTTTTGAGAACAACCTTTCAGGCCTGTTGGGAGTGCCAACGTATTCTGAGCCTTGACATACAGCACATTGGCCGTATCAAACCGCTTGGGAAACTACAAGTCTCAGAACGACAGCTGTCCGTTTTACTGTCTTAGCGCCCCTAATCCTTGGTACAGACGACAGCGTTGTGCAAAACTGCACTCGAATTTTCCGTGTAATGTTTCAATAGCTGTCGACATGCATAATGTTTTTTTTTTTCAAGAAAACCTTCACTGGCCAGTAAACAACCTATCTGATTCCAGACTGCCGACACTGTCATAAAAGAGTAAATTATAGCCCCCCCCCCCCCCCCCCCCCTTTAAGTGCCTCCGGCGCTTGCTGCATTTATTTCCTGCATGCCTTTGTGCGTACCACAAAGGCAATAGCATGAGAGAAATTCGTGTGAAATAACATCTGAGTCTGTTGTAGTATATTTCTGCATGGGGGTTAACGGCGAGAAAAGTCACTTGAGTGGCTGATGGCCAATGACATAAGGAAATCTCCTGTGTTATCGAAAAAGAGTCTGCTGAGTTTTCATTGTCGAAAGACATGAATACCTGACTTCGCGGTGACTTTCTTATGTGTCACAAGGAATGCATGAACATGACACCAGAAACTTAACGCCCATTTTTGTGCATCTTGTAGTAAACCAGAAGGAAAAATGAGCACAAGTCAGGCACAATAGCTGGGGGTTGGTGAAAAAGTGCAATTAAGAAATCAAACTAAAGAATCGAACACGTACGTGCTGCGGATATATTGTATTGAAAACAAAAAAACAGCACTGGCAATTTTGTTAGATTTGCTGCCAATTAGGAAACCCTTTTCATTATATAAAAACATGCGACATTGAGTAGCAATGTCACCGGGAATGTTAGTATACATACATGTGCATATTCCGATCATCCATTTCCAGATCAAGGTAGTAATGGATACTACTAGGGTTATAGTGAGGTAGTACAAGTGTAGTAACTGCCAAAAAACGTAGTCACAGCAGAAGTTACTATCTTGTTACTGCTTAATTTTCTTTCGAGGTAGTAACAAGGTCGTAGCAACATAGTACTTAGACAGTAAGGGTTAAAAAAGGTTGTAACGGCAGCCGTTACTACGTTTTCACTACCTTTTTTTCTAAGAGTGTACACTAGGCCTATCCGTAAAGTATCCGATATAGGGCTTCCAGAAAATTAACAAAAAAAAAACGCAGCATTTCTTTTTTCTTACGCAGCAATGAGCAGACTCGTTTATCTTCGGCGTCGGGGAAAAGTTTAAAACAAGAACAGCGTCGCGTTCAGTTTTGAAGGTCTGGGGCTCTCCATGATTTGCGGTCGCGGCAGTAGGGTACTAAGATGGCGTCGTGCGAGAGATTTTGGAACGCGAACGATAAAAGTCGAGAAAGCAAGGTGCTAAACTCATCGCGGGATTTTTCTGGGACTACTAAGCAGCTACAAGCACGTGTAGAACAACAAAAAAGTAGCATAAGAACTATTCGAACGCTTACAAAAAAACAGGAGAACAGCCTAACGCACCTTACGGAGCAACTTGCCTGGCGAAGAGTCCTCCAACAACTGCGCCACCAGCTCCACGTGAGACCAGCGCTGACTGGTGGCGTAGTAGTCCGCCACGCACATTAAAAAAAAAAACAAAAAAAAATTGTTTTCTGAAAAAAGTAGGTATTTGAAGCAATTTAATTTACTTGTGCTGGGAAGCATCGATTAATGTGGCATAATTATGCGTGAATATACGACTTCACCGAGTATGCATGATGCGAACTCAAACGCCACAGGAACGCTTCACCAGCGAGAGTAGAAGGGGAATTGAATGTCCACGGTATTGTGGCGTGCTGCCATCCTTCAAATGTTGAGAATTCGTTCAATAGAGAAAACTGAATCGCCTCGTTCCTTAGTCACTGCTGTGTCTATTCACAGCGGCACTCTGGCGACGCAGAAGCAGGCGCTCCTGCGAGACCTCCGCGAGAAAAAGATCGTCTGCTTGCACCATACTTGGTCGTTCGCCAGTCTAATCCGGCCGCCAGTGCATGCAGTTCAGTGCTGGCGGCGAGGCTGCTCTCAATGTTTTTGAAGGTAAATAAAATATGCACGCAAGGGCAAGTGCCGCGAACATATAACTTCATCGTTTTAATAGTGCAAACGTAAAAATATTACGCATCGTTTGCGCTATCCCACGTAATGCGCTTAATTGGGCAAGACCTGCGCTGCATGCGTACCCTGTAAAACTTTCTACGGTTTCGCGTGAGATTTGCGAACGCTTCGTCACAGTGTACATAATAATGCACATCTACCTTTTGAGCAGTTTTTAACAAACGCGTAACTTCTCTAGCGTAAGTGCGATTAGAAGTCGAGGACTACGTGCTGTGCCCTCATGTCGTGGTCTTTTCAGGAACAGTGAATCGGTAGGAGCGCTCTGAGTCGCCATCCTAGTTGCTTCGTCGACATTACCTTCCTGCTCATAGCGTGCGAATAACTACCAAGTTCCTCGCACTGAACTATTTGTCATTTTGATTTAAGTACTCGTTTTGTCATGCGTGTATTTAATTAATACACGTCATCCGATATAGGTACATTTTATGAAGACACAGAGATCCGTACCACTGAGCATGGAGGAAGCTGGAAGAAGAACTAATGAACTAAGGACTGCAAAAATTTTTTGCATACATTCATGGGAATACCCACAGTTGAGATGCGCATTCTGATAGACACTAACGAATGGTCTGACGAGAATGTAGACCAACACCCAACCAACATCGCGGCCGGTCTCGAACTAATTTTTTTTTTTAATTCACGGAAATCTCCAAGAAAAAAACGAACGCGAAGTTGTCAAGTACTATCACGACGGAAATATAAGCGGACAGAGCGGAGCCTAGGCGCTCCGCTTTTCGCATTCCTTTCAAACACGCTTTTTTTTGGTTTGGTTTATGGTTTGGTTTATGGGGTTTAACGTCCCAAAGCGACTAAGGCTATGAGAGACGCCGTAGTGAAGGGCTCTGGAAATTTCGACCACCTGGGGTTCTTTAACGTGCACTGACATCGCACAGTACACGGGCCTCTAGAATTTCTCCTCCAAAGAAATTCTAGCCGCCGCGGCCGGGATCGAACCCGCGTCTTTCGGGTCAGCAGCCGAGCACCATAACCGCTGAGCCACCGCGGCGGCCACGTTTTAACTTTGGTGGTAGCCAAAAGATGCTAGCGTTGGCCGCGATGCATTCTAGGACGACTCTAACGTCCTTTTCTTACAACCAAAGTGAAAGCGTCATGAAATGAAATTCAAAAAGCAGAGCGCGTATGCGCCGCACTGTTCGCGCTTCTTTGCATTGTAATAACGAGGCTTTGCCGTAATAGCACAATGCGCAAAAAGTCGATAGAAATCGCAATTACCTGCACTTGCAAATATCTGAACTTCCAAGTTATCCTCAAAACACTTCGGCCTTGATTAAATCACTTCATGGCACGCGCACCAACCCAAAATAAGGTCAACGCACACACATGCGACGAAAAACACCTCACTAATGCCAGGTTAGGAAACTGCAACACGATAAGCAGTATGCTTGGTGATGAACCGGCAATGTGGGTCACTTGTCGCGTCGTAGGGATGGTTTGGCAAAACGACACAACCAAATGAGTTGGAGAAAAACCGCTACCAACGACCGCCCTTGAAAGAAGAGAATTCGCGTCTGAGCGCAACGGTCTCGGCGGCTGCGAATTGCGAGTTCAAACCGCGGGCAGTCTTGAGTGATTGGCTGAAACGTGTCACGAGGCATCAATACAGTGGTTGGTCAGGCACTCTGGGAGAAAAAAAAAAAAAAAACGACTCGGCGGCGCCCGAGCCACCCGAGCTTCCTTCCCTCCCTCGCCCTCTCGACGCGTTTCTTGCAGATGGACATAGTGGAGCTAGCACTGAAGCCGCCAGCACAGCACGCCGTGTCGCTATGGTTCTTTATTTTTTTGGTCACTCGCTTTTAGAAGCGCGATGTGCCTTGCTGCTGCCTCCAGCTCTTGGGCCGACGATAGTTGAGGAACGGAGGCTGGTCGGTTAGAGAAGCGCTCGGAACGTTGCTGCTGAGCCAGGCATGGACAGTATCGAAGATACCCGCATCGTCATACTATCTTTCGATACTTTTTGCGTATCGGTATTAGGTATCGCTTGTCAAAAATGAAAGTGCGGAGTATCGGTATCTAAAACAGATTTTTTGTGCATCGTGTATTTTCACGATACGCGACATTAAAAAAAAGAAACAGAACTGAACTACATACCTTGAGGCTGCTGTCAGTGCGGTCCTGCGGCGCTTGCTCAGGCGGTAGCACACTACAAATGGGGATGGAGTATGATCAGGAAGAGATGACGCCAATGCCGTTGGCCCGGTTAGTCGTCTTGCTTAATCCGTTGGTTGTTTTACAGGTAGACGACGTATATGTTGCGCTTCTGCACACTTGGTCACACAAGGGACGAGGAGAACGGCTCACCGTTGTCGCGAAAACAACACGACATTACCCTTATTTCAAGTTGCGGCGGCTACCAACAGATATGGAAGACTATCCCCGTCATGCTCAGGAACTTGCTAAGCATCTGTTGTTGACTTTGTGAGCACATTAAAAGTCACGTGCTCTTCCACACGTTGGTCATTGGGGCCATCAGCGCCGGCATATTAAAATGCATTAGCTGGCGGATTTATTTCGCTTGGAGAAGCAAGCCGTAGTTTTAAGATTCGCTAGTGAAACATGAGCTTTTTAACTATACATCCAGTGTCCTCGAGTCGAGCTGGCTATGCTTATCTCTTATGCGTTGATAAAAGGCACCTTCATGAAATGAGACATGGCTACGCCTTGGCTGCTCCTCATACAGAGGCTTTTTTCATTTGCATTGCTTTAGCACGGATCGTGGGGCCTTTTCGGATCGGCGGTTAAAAACTGAAGGTAACTTCTATATAATAGACGTCAGCAAGATATGTTCTGCATTATAAAAACTTTCAGCCATTTTATTAACGCATTGTCATTAGAATAGTCTGTGCAAGCAGACGCCTTTTATTTTTTTTAGAACTTGAAAAAGCCTTCGACAAAAATCCGCATCGTCACCTGCTACTCAGACAAGTCTTAACTTGGACCCTGGGGTGCTCACATGAATCAGCAGTTTCCGAACCAATCGCCTCCTGTTTATTCAGTATTCATCCACTCTCTCTCATGACCGGTCAGGCGTTCCCCAAGGTACTGTACCAGGCCCCTTACTTTTCCTCATTTATATTACCGACCTACCCAACAACATACCTCTAACACCTAACATGCGCCTGTTTGCCGACGATTGTGTGATATACGGTTCAATAAATGCCCTATCAGATGTTACCGCCCTACAGAATGCTGTAGAAAGAGGCCGTGTGGCGCCGCCACCGTCGCTGAAGCGACCCAATACCCCGGCAGCGAGTGCAAACCGTGTAAACTGGCTGACGTAAGCCTGCGCGCTCGTCTCCCTCCTTGGTAGATAAGAAAAATGATAAGTGAGCGGGTAATATGTACGCCGAGGGACTTCGCGCCTTCGGAGCACAGTCATTGTGAGCGATCGAGGGCGCAGGAACTCGCAGCCGCAGAGCAGCGGCTGTTGACGTATAGTTGCACTATGGAAATTCACTCCGCACAAGTTGGCCAAGTGTTTTCTGTGGGGCTTCACTGCGTCGATTCGGTCTGCTAGAGAAAGACCTGAAGCAATTTTACAATACAAATTCATTCCATAAAAATTTTCCTCATAATGTCTGATTTGACTAAATATTTAGGGGAATCCCCCAAGGTGGAGTAGATTTGTAATAAGGGAGTAATTACTCATTGACGTCTACCCGAGCGTAGCCATACGGCCACAAAGGAAAGCTAAACAGCTTTCACAGAAACTTCGTAGTTAAAGAAAAATTCGTCCTGGTCCGGGGTTCGAACCCGGGACCACCGCTACACCGGAGCAGTCGCTCTACCAATTGAGCTAACCGGGACGGCGAGCTTATGGTAGGGCGAGAGCGAATTGATCAATAACTCGAAGTGGGAACAGTGTTGACCAAATATTTAGGGGAATCCCCCAAGGTGGAGTAGATTTGTAATAAGGGAGTAATTACTCATTGACGTCCACCCGAGCGTAGCCGTACGGCCACAAAGGAAAGCTGTGGCCGTATGGCTACGCTTGGGTGGACGTCAATGAGTAATTACTCCCTTATTACAATGTCTGATTTGGCGTTGCAGCAGATATTTATTTATTTATTGCCTTTATTTCTTTATTTCCCATTATCACGGATGGAGGAAACCGAGGTAAAAGCTGCATGCAATGCGCTTGAGGGGCCCTCGACTCCCGCACAAGCAACAGCAGCGCAAGGCATACACACTTTGTGGAGCACTTTCACAGAGTGACAGGTGATGAAGGGTATAATACAAGGATCAAAAAGACGTGATTGTTTTAAAAAAAGAGAAACATTAATAAATGAGCGTAGAATATATAGCAAGTGGTGGAACATACTGATTAGGGTTAACATTTCATGAGAAACTTCAATTCTGACGGGTCCCGCATATTTTTCGCATCATCCTGAATCACCCTACCCCTCTCTCCTGTGTTGGAGTGTGCACGGGCGAAACAGGCGTCGTTTGGTTTTCTGGGTGGTAGCTTGGCAATTAAACTTCTTTGAGACGTTAAACCCACATAGACCTAAACCTAAACTTCGGCTGTTAGTCCAGCGCTACCCCGCGTACTCCTTATCTGGCGATCCTGTGTTCTCTAGTCTCAATATGTTCGACCTTACGGAGGTATGCGTATCTAAAAAAAAAAAAAGAAATTTTTGCGTGTGTTTCGATGATGGAAATCGTCTTTGCAGCGCTGCCCTTACAACGCAACCCCCGGAAAGCACCGAAAAACTTCAGTCGGCCATAAGGACGCACGAAAAAGAAAAACGAAATCAAATTCCAAACACTTGGTCAAAGGTGCTACGGCCCCATTGAAGACACTACCCGCGCGAGCGGTCGAGTTGGCCCATTCGGCAGTCTATGACCCGCGTGGAGCGCCCGGGAACAGAAGAGAAAACAGGAAAGTTTTCCTTTGCAAAGCACCGCATAAAGCATATGTCAATGGCTCCTTAATGCATACCTTTGTCGTTCACGGTACACTTCTGGTGATCACCTTGCTTAATTTTTTATCTGCTGTTTTCGCTGTTGAAGCGAATTCCCGCCGCGCAATTAATGCAGGCTGTTCTCTAAATTAAGCTCCAGAGATTTCTTAAAATTAGGCGCTGAGAAGTACGGGAAGTCCAGTTCTGCAGTTACGAGGGCCAAGGGGGCACAGAGCGACATGATAATTGCAACCGTGAGGCACCAAGTTAACGATTTACTGACCGTGCTAAGTCAAATCGTTCAATTTGTACCATGGTGCGGAATGCTATTCTGAGCGATTGGGGTCGCGTTACGGGCAGGTAGCGCCATGCAGTATCTTGGAAACGAATTGTAATTCAGCTCCGCATTCGGTTTTTTTTCGTCAGCCGTAGGAGGGAGAATTTTTAAATTTGTCGCGAAGCATGCCAACGCGCAGCGATAACAGCGAGTGTGGCGTCCAATGTGGCATCCTTGTCTCGCACCGACCCTGCTGAGCAACAACGTGTGTTCTCGCGGTTCTGCAGCATCTACACTTCATCTGATTTTTTAGTGCAGAAAACTTAAATTGTAAATTTTTATTTGCCCATTTTTCTGACCGAATGCATTTAATTTAATTGTACATTTTCGTGCGAATTTTAGAGATTTTTTTTCCTCGTAAGCGCTGCTCACCCGGTTTTTTTTTTCATTATGTCATTAAAAAAAATGTCTATTAGATAGTCTATCATGTGTTGCAACATAGCCAGATCTTTAACTCCCTAGGTGAATGATTCTTTTAAGCACTCCTCTCTCAAAACTGCCTGTTTACGCGCGGTAAAGAAACGAAGTAAGAGGTCGAGTTTATATTGGAAACTAACAGGAAGGCGTATTTCTGCGCTATTCCAATGGCAGTATTCGCATAGCGCGCGTGTGTTCCGGAATATTCGTGGCCATATTTTCAGTTGCATCCGCATGATGGTGCTTGTAAGGTGGTGCCAATCGGCGCGAAATTCCTACCGGTGTGACTTCGCCTTTCCTCTGCCAATGGCGCAGAGCAACCACTGCACCTGATAACTATTTCCCTAACCCTTCCGGCTATCGAAACGCACGAACGCCTAACGCAAAAGCGGCGTCACACTAAGGAGGTGTTCCGCATCGACCTGCACGCGTGCTGCAAATTCTACCGAATGGAGGAGTCTAGTGATGCGACTGCCCCTTTGTTTCAAATATCAAAATTCACGCTAACCACTGTGGATGGAAAAAAAATCGGATGTACATTATTTAATTAGGTGACTGATGGTTCCAAGTATCGGTTTATTGTTTATGGGGTTTAACGTCCCAAAGCGACTAAGGCTATGAGAGACGCCGTAGTGGAGGGCTCCGGAAATTTCGACCGCCTGGGGTTCTTTAACGTGCACTGACATCGCACAGTACACGGGCCTCTAGAATTTCTCCTCCAAAGAAATTTTAGCCGCCGCGGCCGGGATCGAACCCGCGTCTTTCGGGTCAGCAGCCGAGCACGATAACCGCTGAGCCACCGGGTTCCAAGTATCATCTCACTTTGTGTCCCCCCGCCGGCATAAATAACGTGCAACGGTGGATTTCACGTACTAGTCAGAGTCTAATGCTAAGAAAGCTGTAAAGCTTAATTATCATCCCCCTGTAATTTCCAACGCTATTCATCCATTACAAAAGACATGCAAGGTACAGCCTTTGTCAAAAGTTTAGAGCCCAGGGGGTCTGCTTTTGGGCCACATTGCTTTGCTCGTAATGCGTCCTCAGCGTCCCAAATCTCCTGAAGGTAAGAAGATTTTTGGTCCTGCTCCCTCCGATGCGTAGCACTTCCATTAGTGCTACAGGAGCGCCACAATAGTGGTTAGAAACAAACCCCCTGGGCTCTAAACTTTTGAAAAAGGCTGTACCTGTCCAAAGTATAACTTAACGGCGATGCGATAAATAAAATGCGACCATTTAGAGCCACCGAGCAGGTATCGACATGGACATGACCTTTATTACAGTTGTCAAAAGTATGCATATTAAGTGTTCTAAAACCGTTTAAATAATGTAGAAACAACCAACAGTACGATCGCATGACATTGCGCCCTTCGTTCACGGACGCATTAGGTGACCGCCGAGTATTCCGTCGATTCGAAGGCTAAGCATGCCTGATATTTTCCAGCTCTGCACCAACAGTTCCAACGACGCCCGTAAGTGCAGAAAGATGCGGCTGCACGCGACAGTTGTACTCCGCGATGTGGCTGTTCCTCTTCTCCTGCGAGTTCTGCAGCGCTGTTGCTGGCCGCCGAAAAGATCCACACCGACAGGACGAGAAGACACGAGAAACCGCTGCGCACAAGTGCTCTGGAAGCGCCGCTTTTTTTTGTTGTTGTTGTTGGTATAGATAGGTATAGATCAGGTCTCTGGTAACAAGAGTCTTCGTTTACGTTGCCGCTACAAGCGGTCTTCATGCGAGGTTCATTTTCAGACTTTTTTACACGCAGCTAGAGCAAGTGCCTCGTCAGGTTATCAAGATGCATAATTTCTTACATTTTGCTCGAAGGTACACACGAGGCAGTTGCGATGCATGTGAAGCCGTTGTCATCACTGGTAGACGAATCTAGCAGGCTTTGATCGCATCTGCTGTGGGTTTGTTGGTATGTGTACCACCTTGCGGCGCACGAGAAGCGTGACATCTCCACGTGAGAGAGAAGACGCTCTTCGAGGCCGAATTTGATGTAAAATCGGTGCACACAGCACCAACGCACCTGATTTCAGGGATGTCAACACCGCTGATGAAGTGTCAGTTCTTCTCGAGGGCGGGGCCGGCGCCCGCACAGGCGGCGCTGGACTTCCTCTCCGCTAGGACCAACAGGTGTGATTGTCATGTGCGCTTTCAAGTGTTTTTTTTTTTTTTTTGCGTAAGCAGTATTACGACAGGTTTCAGCCCTTAGGGTTAGTGCGGCCGCAAGGCACGTTTGACCTTGAAGGGCGGCGCGAGGCGCGGCGCACTACAGCTGTAGCCGCGCCGCTGCCGAGTGGAGGCGCTGCCGACGCCGCGCTCTCGCCAACTGCGGAGCGTGGAAGTGTGGATAGGAGGCTGGAGAACGGGGGAGAGTACAAAAAGCGTTCGCTCGCTTGCCGGCTCCGTTATTATGCCGCCTGATAAACAGAAAGGGAGGCTGCGTCGGCTTGACGAAGCCAGGAAACGACAACGGGCTTCGGAGACAAATGGAGAACGCGAACAGTGCCTTGCTAAGCGGCGCGCTCAAGACGCTGCAAGACGAGCGCACTGCGCCTCGATCGAAACCGAATTGTCTACAACCGGTGATGATCCCGAATGGAACGCTATGGATGCTTGGACAACCTACCAGGTTTAACCAAAGCTAAACCCCAGCAATTTTTTTTTAGCGAATGTCTTCCCACAAAGCTCGCACTCATAAGGCTTTCCGTCGTAGTGGAGCGTCTCGGGGTGCCGCATGCAAGGAAAAAAAAATGACAGCCATACGCATTTAATGACAAACAATAAGCACGTGGTAACCAGCTAACGTTGGCCGGTTTTGCAAACTGTAAAGCTGTAAATCATGGAGCGTCCCGAAGCGACGAAAGGCTATGTAGGACGCAATAGTGAAGGCCTTCGCTATAATATACAGTATACCACGTATACGCTGCTTCAAGGTGTGCAGACGAAGTACGGGCACCCTCACGAGGGCGGGCCTAAACGAGGGCGTCCTCAGCCTTACCTCATGGGGGCTTCAGTCGGTGAGGTGAGGCAGGACTGGCACAGAAAAATATGTGAGGCCGAGGGAGAGCGCGATACACGGGTTGAAGGTGAGGGTGTTTCTCAAAGCTCCTGCCTCTCCGGCCTCAACGAGTAAAGGAAACCATCTAAACAATATCTATAGCCTAAAGACGGGCTGCACGAATCCCGCGGCCCATTCACTTCGAGCTGCGTGCTGAATCAATACGAAACAAGAAAAGGTGATCGCAACGCAATTAAGAGAAGCAGACAGAAAGCTTCAACAAGCGACGAAAGAAAGCGCCGAGTTACCAAGCAGGCGACACTCTCTCTTTCGATCCTCTTTAAAGGGAAAATTGAATAGGTTTCAGAATTCCACGTCCATAAAAGGGTAGAATGTGTGAAACTTTGTAGCAAAAAGGATGCAGTTCTTTTGGACTAGAATTTGAAATGATGGCGTAATCGCCGATTATAGCTGCCATGGATTTCAGGCTTCTTCGCAGCGCAGAGTGCCGTATGAGAGGAGCATGTGGTGTCATCCGCGGTGCCGGTTAGATTTCCAACGCAGAAATGGTTGTTTTGAAGGAATAAATCCAATGTCACGATAAGCAAAGCGCGCGACGCGTTGTTCAGAGGCATCCGACGACGCATGGCAGGCTGTGGGCGAATGCCGCGGAAACGATCCCACGCATATAAGAAAGCACCTGAACGCGGCAACATTTTCTCTGGGAGTATACTCGCCTTTTTCAATCGGAAAACGCGCAGAATATTCTCTGCGCAGAACATTCTGCGCAGGTAGCCGGCTTTCCAAAGAAGTTTGCGACGACAGTTCCGGCAGACGACGAAAACCGGCATTGAAATCCGAGTCGAAATCGTGTCTAGATGCGCCCTTGGCCTCCCCGAGGTCATCGAGTAGTGACGACTGCATAACAATGTCCGGCTGCTGTTTCGACGATTCGCCTAGACAAAGTGCCACTACACTGAAACACGAGTCAAGGTTGCCGTCAGGCACGCGTCCCGAATCTACACGTGGTCTTCTTGCGGTAGCGCCCGCATACCGGCGTCCAGTTCTTGCTGAGCACATGATTCGGCTAGACCGTACACAGTGGAATAGAAATCCGAGTTAGCCGAGTCGTATCTGGGCACGCTCTCAAGCTCAACGGGGTCTTCAAGCAGTGGCGCCCACACGCCTAAGTCCGGTTCTTGCTGCGATGAAGATTCGGCCAGGCGAGGCACACCGATGCCGACAGACGGCACGAATTGATTGCACGACATACACATATTGAAGCTCTTCAGGGGAGTCAAACAGCGCCCCGGCAGATCGGTGTGTACTTCTGTCTGCTTTCTAGATTCGTTCAAATGAGGCACTTGTGAAAGCAGAACCGATCTGGGGTCACCTAGGGGCGTACCCTGAAGCTGTATGGGGCCGACGTGGGGAGCCGCACACACAGCAAATTCGCATTCTTGATTAGATGACGATGAAGCTACACTATGGCCACCAATGTAATGATCTGAGTAGTGGCCGTGCCAAGAAGTGCCCTCAAGCTCCACGAAGTTTTCGTGTCGCCCCAGAAACACAGCGACATTAATTTCTCGTTGCGATGGTGATTTAACGAGAAAACACTCATCTTAAAACAGCGGTGAGCTGCGGACATCGCCAGGAAAGTCCTGAATCTCTACGGGGTCGCCGTACAGCGCCGCACTTGGAGCGACCTGGGGTTCCTGCGCCGATGAAGATTCGGCCAGACGATGCCCATCGGTACGAAATGTGTAGTTACGGCCATCTCGATCTACATCATGAAACGTTACTGCAGCCTTCTCTACCGTCGGCAGCAAAGTGCCTCCGCATTGCATCGAAGATGATTTTGCCCAGGCGGGGAGTGAAAACCGAGTTCAGGCGGTCACGAAGCGCCTCCTCTACCTGTAGAGGGCCGTTGTGTAGCACCGCACGTAGATACGCCAGCATTCTCCTCTGAATGCCGATTTCAGAAGCTTAGTTAGTTAGTTATATGGGGTTTTTTGGCACATAAGCAACTATGGCTATCATGCGCCAAACACAAGGTTAGATGATGTTATGTTAAGTGTATAGAAGTTACATTATATTAAATTTAAAACATTGGCTTTCTTTAGAAACTTACAAACAAGTGAAAACTTGACGAGTGTTTGCTCGCCTAAAAGTAATGCGGGATGAAATGGAATGTGTTCATTGTAAAATACCGTAAAAATTTTCTTTCGAAGTTCTTCGAGATGCGAACAAGAGATTAAAATGTGATTCACTGTGAGCTCCTCACCACACATTTCACACTCAGGTTTGTCTTTTTTTGTTAATAAGAAGTTATGGGTGATGTGTGTGTGGCCTATGCGTAAACGACATAAAATTACTTCGATAAAACGTTCTTTATGACGGCATGATTTCCATTCTTTCAAAATAGGCTTTACAGTATGCAGCTTGTTGTTTCTTTCATTTTCCCAAGAAGCTTGCCATTTGGCTCTTAGTTTGCTATGCACTAACTTCATGTAATCCCTCGGAGGCAAACCCACATGTTTCACCTCCATGGCTCTGGCTTGTGCAGCACACGTGTCGGCTCTCTCATTATCCCTAATGCCAACGTGACTGGGAACCCAGCAGAATTTTATAACATGTTTTCGTGTTGTGACCTTTACTATATTGTGTATGATGCTTCCAATCAGTGGCTCTGTGGCATTTTTGGAGTTTAATGCTGTAAGGACGCTCAGTGAATCCGTATAAATGATGCTCTTTTTGATGTTTTCATTTGTTATTTTCTGTACCGCAACACTAATAGCATAACACTCCGCGGTGAAAACTGTAGCACATGAGGGCAGTCGTACTGCATTTTCATTTTTTCCTTGTATCACCGCGCTTCCTACATGAGCATGAGTTTTTGACCCGTCAGTATAAAATGCAGTGTAATTTCTGTATTTTTCTTGTAGTGCTAGATATTCTTGTATTATATGGTCGTGTGGCGTACAGGTTTTACTGAAGCGTGTTAGTGTGACGTCACACACTGTGGGGAGAGTGTACCACGGTGGTAGCGCTTCGTGTCTTGGGGCAATATTTTTGATTTCATTTAGTATGTTCAGGGTTTGACATTTTTCTTCGAAGCGCAAGAGCAACGGCTTAATTGCATGGGGCTTGTTGTTGAAGAGCATTCGGGATGGGCATTTCGTGACAATTGGGTAACAGAGATGTTTGGGCTGTGAAAGGATTTTGAGGATGTATGTACAAGTTAGTGCAGTTCTTCGATCTTCTAAGGAAGGTTCATTCGTTTCCACATACAGACTTGCTATTGGTGAAGTTCTGTAAGCACCTGAAGACAACCTTAAACCAAGATTGTGGATAGGATCCAGTCGTTTTATGTAGGATGGTCTTGCTGAGCCATATACGATGGACCCATAGTCTAACTTAGAGCGAACCAGAGAACGGTATATATGTAACAGGCATGCCCTATCAGACCCCCAGCGTTTCCTTGACAGTAGTTTCAGTACATTGAGGGCCTGGGAAGCTTTTTTCTTTAGGCTGTTTATATGTGGCAAGAAACTGAGCTTTTTATCGAAAGTTACCCCTAGAAATTTATGCTCTTGTTTGACAGGTAATGGGGTCTGGTTTAGATATAGTGTGGGGTCGGCCTGTAGGCCTCGTCTCAAAGAGAATAGAACCGCTACTGTTTTCTGAGGAGAAAATCTAAATCCGTTTCTATCTGCCCAGGTGGCCAGTTTATTTAGTGTTATTTGTATCTGTCGCTCACAGGTAGGTGTGCTGGAAGACGTGCATGCTATTTGGAGGTCATCTACGTAAACTGAGTACATTATGGATTTTGGGATTACTTTTCCTATGGAGTTCATTTTGATGATGAATAAGGTCGTGCTGAGGATGCACCCCTGGGGTACGCCAGTTTCTTGTATAAAAGTGTTGGAGAAGGTTGCGCCTAGGCGGACTCGGAACGTGCGCTTGGTTAGGAAGTCGTTCAAACAGCTCAGCATCCTGCCGCGGATACCTAGGTCCGCTAGGTCACGGAGGATACCGAACCTCCACGCGGTATCGTAAGCCTTCTCCAGGTCGAAGAAGACCCCGATACAGTGTTGCTTGTGGATGAACGCTTCCCGGACTGTGTTCTCAAAGCGAACAAGGTGATCAGTTGTGGAACATGCCTTTTTAAACCCGCATTGGTGTATATCTAGAAGTTGCCGGGACTGAAGTGTGAAGGTTAGTCTGATGTTTAGAATGCTTTCGAATGATTTTGCTATACAGCTAGTGAGTGCTATTGGCCTGTAACTGGTGGGACTAGTTGGTGGTTTGCCAGGTTTTAGAAAGGGTACTATGATTGCTTCTCTCCATGCTTGGGGGATTTCTCCACTCATCCATATTTTATTGAAAAATTTTAGGAGAGCCTCTATGGCAGTCTCAGAGAGGTGAGCAAGCATGGCATAATGTATATTGTCTGGGCCTGGTGCTGTCTTTTTACCGGATGTTAGTACTGTGTTTAGTTCCTGCATTGTAATAAGCTGATTGTAGTCTTCATGTATGCATGTTCTGAAGGGAAGTTTTTGTTTTTCTACTATTGTTTTGTGCTTTTGAAAGGAGTGTGTGTAGTTGGCTGAGCTGCTGTAGCAAAATGCTCACCCAATATGTTGGCCTGCTCTTCTAATGTTGTTTGAGTACCGGGTGTTAGCATTGGAAATGTGAAAGGAGTAAAATTTCCAGTGAATTTCCGCACCTGCTCCCACATTTTTTTGGATGTTATTGAGCTGTTTATCGAGGATATGTACTGTTGCCATGATGCCCTTTCTGCGTTGCGTCTGATGTATCGTGCTTTTGCTCTTGCTTTTTTAAAGTTTATGAGATTGTCATGTGTTGGATATCTCCGAAAAATGCCCCAGGCTTTGTTTTGTTTCTTTTTTGCATCTTTACATTCTTTTGTGTGCCAGTATTTGTGATTTTGTTTTACTATTCCAGAGGATTGAGGAATAGCTAAATGTGCGGCAGCTAAGATACAATTCGTGAATTTTTCATTTATCTCATTGATGTCAACATTTTCTAAAACTATTTTCTCTAATGTAGCTTGTGCTGTAAAAAGTTGCCAGTCAGCTAAATTTAGCTTCCAACACCGTGGTTTTGTGGGAATAACTGTTAGCGAGGATGAAAGACTTATTACGACAGGGAGATGATCACTTCCATATGGATTGTCTAAAACACTCCAGTTAAAATCGTTAAAAACAGACGGTGAACTAAAAGACAAATCTAAAACACTAATTTTCCCCGAGGTTGGGGAGCAGCATGTAGGCTTATTAGAGTTGAGTAAACAGACGTCATTGCATAAAATAAAATCCTCTACGAGATGGCCTCTAGCGTCACTTTTTTCACTTCCCCAAAAATGTGAATGTGCATTAAAATCTCCAACTACCAGGTATGGCTCTGGTAGCTGCTCTAAAAGATCCTCTAAGTCATGTAGTGTTAAATTAAAGTGCGGATCGATATATAGTGAGCACACTGTGATGGTTTTATGGGCAACCAAAGTGGCTGCGACAGCTTCAAGTCTTGTTTTTAGTTTAAGCTCTCGAGCCGGGACGCCGTTTTTAACTATGATGGCTACGCCTCCCGATAGTCGGCTCGCCTGTTCCCGATCGCGGCGGAAAACAGTGTAATTCTTTAGAAAGTTATTTTTTTGGGGACCTAAATTTGTTTCTTGTAGACATAAGGCGACAGGAGCATGTGCTCCTAGTATGTCTTTTATGTCACTGTAATTCTTTAAAAGTCCTCTACAGTTCCATTGTATTATGAAAGCCATCTTATTTTTGTGTTTGTATCGGGTGAAAAACTAGATCAAGCTTTTGATGGCCCCGTGACTCGGGGCCTGTCTTTTTTTGATCGATCCAGAGAGCTCCGCCAACCGTCCGACGTGGACGGCGCGGGGCTGCCCGGGGTCGTGTCCATCGCCTCTGCGGAGGCGCTGGATGACCGTGGAGAAGGCACGTTCACGTTAGAGTTTGACCTCGACCTGTGGGAAGAGGTCTTGAGGCCCGCCGACCCGGGGGTCTGCGCAGCCTGACTTGGAGTTGGCAGAGTAGCGTGAGCTACTCCACCAGACGGCGCGGATGGCCCCGCCCCAGGCTCACTAAGTGTGACCGGGACAGGTGCCGAAGCCTGGTGTGGTGCGCCGCGCCCACGCACCACATCGCCGAAGTTTTGTTTTGTTGTGAAGGAGAATGAGTTGGTGAGTGCAAAACGCTTCTTTAAATGAAATGTTTTCCTTTGTCTTTATGGTGATTATCTCCTTTTCTTTTTTCCAGGACGGACACGCCCTGGAGTATGCTGCATGGTCACCTTCACAGTTTGCGCAGTGCGGGGCTGCGTCACATTGATCAGAATGATCCTTCGAGGCGCATTTGGCGCACGTTTTCCGGCCGCGGCAACTTTGTGAGCCGTGACCGAACCGTTGGCAGTTGAAACATCGGCGAGGGTTGGGAATGTATGGTCTTACGTTAACTTTCAGATAACCTACTTCGACTGTGTCGGGCAGTGTGCTGGTGTTGAACGTCAGGATCATGTGTTTTGTGTCTATTTCCTTATTATCCTTCCGGATCTTGATTCTGTGAACATCTATCACGTCTTGGTCACTCAGACCTTCGAGCATCTCTTTTTCAGTGATGTGGACAAAGTCATTTTCGGATATAACGCCTCGGACGGTGTTCAGAGATCGGTGTGACGTCACGGAGACAGGAATATCCCCAACAGATACAATGTTTACGAGTTTTGAGTGTTGGACGTTGTCACGCAGTTCGAGCAGTAAGTCACCGCTAGCCATTTTAGATACCTTGTAGCCAATGCCCAAGGCTTCTGTCAAACACTTTGACACTAGGAAGGGGGACAGGATTCTAGCTTGTTTATCTTGTACTTCACTATGGATCACATGGTACTTAGGAAAACTGACTTTTCTTTTTTGAAAAAATTCTTCTGCTTCGTTCCGCCCTCTCTTGAGAGAGCGATCTAGTTTGGAAAAAGGGGGAGCCATAAAAATTCTAGTTTTTCGGTCATGGTGCCAGCCACCCACCATGGAGCCCAACAAGGGGACGGGACAGGAACTTGCGAGCAAGTCCTGCCCACACCAGCTGTACACCTTAACTATAACCTAATATGACTCAACTCAGGGTAGTTGGTCACACACGGTTAACCCTCGCCGCCAGGAAAAAGAGGAAAAAACAAAGAAAAGAGGAGGAGACAGGAGAGTTGTAAGAAAGGGATAGGAAAGTGAAAGATAGAGGGGAGGATAGGAAAAGGCGACTGCCGATTTCCCCCGGTCGGGTCAGGCCGGAGGTGCCGTCTACAGGAAGCTGGGGCCAAAGTGGTGTGTTGCCTCCGCCGAGGGGCCTTAAGGGTCCAAACGCTCGGCATCGGCTCAACCACCAGGATCCCCTTTTCCCCGGACACGGCGATGCCACGCACGGCTAAGCGCGGATGCTCGGGTCCGTGGTGACGCATTGTTCACCATCATCCCCTTGCGGGGATGTCCCTGCGGATGCTCGGGTTAACCCCGTGGTGTCGCCACTCACCAACGTCTGCATGCTGCAGACGCCTCCCTGCGGGGAGATTTCAGAAGCGTCTACAGCCATCAATTGCCGATAAAGCCACATGACCACGTAAACCACACTTTGACCCAAAGATAGCGGACCCTGTATAAGCAGGCAGCAGTGCACCGCACCTTCGAATGCGTTCCAAGCGAGCACTGCGCGAGTGTCACAAAGCGGCAAAACAGACTCCGATTGCCGCAGCAGCGACACACAACCGATTCAAAGCCGGCGCAGCACGAATGCGATAGAGTGTCCATGGCTGCAGGTGTCCTCGTGTCATCATCCAGCAGTGGAGGCACGCTATGAACCAAAGGCGAGACGCTTCTGAATAGGTCGCTTGCACGGCATCGCCAATAGCGGCGTGGACTTGCTGCCGAGGAATTGTGGGTAGACGCCGTAGCCAGGGTAGCCAGGTGCACCCGGTGGGCAACAACGCCGTTCAGGCAGGCTAGTTCCATTGCTGTCAGATCTGAGAGCGCCGAACGCAGTCTGTTCAAGTCACTGGCCGTCATCGTTTGTTACGGGACAATAATCCCACATTCTTCGGCATTCTCGTGGCGCTGTCACTGGGCCGAACTGCCTTAACGTAGCCTTAGCCATGGTGGCGGGAGTTTTGCTCCTTCGTCTCTTCCTCGTGTGCCGCTCGAGAGTTCGCTGCTGCCTGGCGCTTCCCAGTAAAACGTGTCCTGGCCGTCCCGACTTTCTAGCCATGGCTTATAGAGATTTCCTCGTACATACTGCCCATTTAAGGACCGCTTCGAATCGAACCCACACCCGAAACACCGATCCCTGGTATATTCCATATTTTCGAAATAATTATAAACTTCAAACGCTTGAACACAATTTACCGACCACTCTTAATAAGTACAAAGTTTTGGCTAGTGTTAAACAAAGTGAGTTAAAAATGTATTTTGTTAATATATAGCCAGGTTGTTTATCTGCCAGTGCCATGTATGCACAATAAGTGTTTTTTTTTTTTGGGGGGGGGGGTCCTCTCTTTGTTTTTGTGCGTCTGTAAACTGCCATTGTTTTCATTGTATTGAATCAATATGTCACTTGCTTCGTTGTGTTTGTTTGTTCTAACCTATATATCTTTGTAAACCTTTTTTTTTGCGTTCTGTCGTGTACTGCCATTTGAGGTGCTTGGGCCCCGTCAAGCTGCTTTTTAGCAGCTTTTAGCCCTTGCATCTCTCTAGGATGTAACTTACATTCTCGAAAAATAAAGCGAAATGAAATGAAATGAAATATTTGGTGGAGCCAGCTGGGTAACGTCCCATATACACTGACTCCGAATACGCCTTTGAGGCCAGTTCTCAGTGCGTGGACACAACCCCCGTCCACAAAGCGAGCTGCCGCCTGCGAGGCCTACAGCCAGAGTTCAGCGGCCTCACAACACCGCCAAGGGAAATGACATCAGCCACTGGTAGCCAGACCACTCAACGTTTTGGAGCTGACGCTCCGTTCGTTCTCCACGCGCCCCGGTCACCGCCGACGTTCCACGGTGATAAGTTCGAGGACTTTAGTTTAGTTGACATTCTATGGTTTTAACGTCCCAAAGCGACTCAGGCTATGAGGGACGCCGTAGGGAAGGGCTCCGGAAACTTCGACCACCTGGGGTTCTTTATCGTGCACTGACATTGCACAGTACACGGGCCTATAGAATTTCGCCTCCATCAAAATTCGACCGCCGCGACCGGGATCGAACCCGCGTCTTTTGGTTCAGCAATCGAACGCTATTACCACTGAGCCACTGCGGCAGCTCATGACTGAGAAGACCGCTGATAATACTTACTAAAGATTTATGGAAGCGCGTTTGATTCTCTTATCATTAAAAATAAGGAGTTCCAGGGTGATGCAACTAAGTCATCCAAGCAAACAAGGTGATTCCAGATTCTGTGATAAAAATGTCCCATATGTAAACATTGGAAATGGTTGCGATATCTGTCTTCATAGGTGAACATTGATGAAAGTGCCCCGTTAAGAAGTTGTGCACACTAAGTGCTGTACACAGCAGGTAACTAGTTTATCATTCGCAGCACGTGCACATTCTAAAACTTCTCTCGTGAGCTGTACTGCAACTCTCGTTTCGTCATTATGCTTAGTTGAAGTTGTGTGTTGTGCTTTCCAAAAATAAATTATGACTTAAAAAGAAGCAATAGCGCAAATTCTTATTTAATGTGAGCAAAATTTTATCAACACAACTCAGTCTCAGCCTATTGTTATCGCGTGCTCGAAAACAGCTCCACAACGGTGCGTAAGACTCTTAGAACTGTGCCTTTCGGAGATAAAGACAAGTATATGAGCCAAATTAACGTGAACACCTTTTTCAAGTTAAACTTACTTTCAAGTTAACACCTTGAAAATCAGCGCAACGCACGAGGCGAAGGCGAAGGAAGAAGACATAATCGCTGGCTATGTAAAAATTGTCTTGGCAGTCAGCACTAGAGTCTTCTTTCTTCGCCCTTGTCTCTGAAACGCGCTGAACGCCGAGACGTTGGAGCATTATTTCTGCGCTAAATGACGCGGTCGCAATGAGGCTTTTTTTTTTTTTTCCTATGGTATCGTTTATATGTCCACTCACTTTGAAGGTGGCGCTGGCTCCGTACCACAAGCCGCCATGTTTCGAACGTACGGGCTTCTATGCAAGCTATGCTATCACTGTGCAAGCGCCCAAATCTTTAACTACCTCGCGAGAGCGGCGACTTTCTGTTCCTCAGCGCCACCTGACGGAGCTTAGTTGCGAACAGGTTGAGGCTAAGCGCATGCTCTCAAAGTGCGCAGAGATGGATTCATTGTCTGCTTCTCTGCTCCTTCTTAGAGACGACAACCCGTTTGAGCGCACTTCAGACGAACGGCTACAATGCTACAAGTATTGTAGGCGTCGCGGGTACGGGCCTACAGCTGATGCTGCACGTGTGTTTGGCAGAGGAGGTACCTAGTTACAACTCTAAATATGTGCGGCCTCCATATTTTGCACTATGCAGCCAGAGTTCTAGTGTAGTCTCAGCTCAATCTGCGGACCGTTCTAGGAGGAGACGTAACGCGAATAGAGTTTGAAATTTAAAGGTCAAGGTTTTTATGGGGCGGCGCAGGAACTGTAGTAATTGGCAGTGCGCTGTTTCGTCTTAGAGCGTGTGAAATGCACGAGTCAACTGGGACTTCTTCAGATTTCCGCATCTGCTCGTTCCATCAAATTTAGGAGCGAAAAACACTCATTTGAACGTGCCGGTTTCGGTAGTTCTTGTTGAACTGCTTCCGGCAAGTCTTGAAAAACCCTTCAGACAGCAGTTATAGGCAATAGAAAAAAATGTACCCTCTACGTGATAAATGAGCCTCCACCGGCTATATTGCGCATGGTCTCATGCAGTTTGCTGGACATTTGGAGCGAATCGGACAGCTTATTTTTCTAAAGTGTACAAGCAGTGCGTGCCAATTCACTTTGAAGCCTTCCTTGCATCCGATTCACTAATAATCATTGATGAAAACATTTATTCTTTTAAAGAAAGCAATTTTTTACAATCCGACTCTTTAAGAGAAAAGCAGCCAACGGTCGTGAATTTTATTCTATCAACAGCGTAAAATTTTGATGACCTTTTCTCGCAGGCATTTTCGTTTTATTTTGTAAGTAACCCATGCTCATTTAATACCCATCGATCGCCACATAGCTGTCATTCTCAAATCATCCAATTTCAATAAGTGCGCCAATATACGTCAATGAATACCAGAAGGAAAATCAGTCAATAGAAAAACCATCACCGTCACCATCACAGTCAACAGAAAAACCATAAAAAAAATCCTTGTACGACGTCCTCAAATTATCCAATTTCTTTCTTTTTGTTTTCTGACAGAGGCAGCCCAACCAAAGGTCGACAATCAAGGGGCTGTCCTCTCGTGCATGAGGTGTCATGCTGGCTTCCATTCACGGATGATGCTGGACTCGCACATCAAGACATGCAAGCCGTTGTTCCAATGCTCTCAGTGCATGTACGCAAGCAATTCGAGGTAAGACTAATTCCACAGCTTCTGGTACCGCGTTTCTCGTACTAGTTGCTTATCATTTAGAACCGATAGCCTTGTATTTGGGACTAAGGCAAGGGCATTTAAAGAACAGAGGCTTATAAACGATGCGTGCTGACATGGAGAAAATCTTTAGGTCTATAATTTGAGATTATCACTGGCGACACGTTATTTGGGAGATTTCAGTGCCATTGAGATGGGCCTAGTTGATAGACGTTTGTTCAAAATGATGAGTATATTCCATTCTGATGTCATGAAGCTTTAGGAATGGCATTTGATGTGGCCATAGTGGAAGCCTTTGGATCTTTTTTTAAAAACTCCTAGGCTATAAAACCAGGTATATGACAACTACCGGGGTTCAGGCGAGAATTTTGTACTCATTATTCGAACATCAAATGTGTGGGGCGCAGAGAAGGCGGATAGCTGAAGTGGATGGACAGCACAGGGAGAGAATGAAAAACGCATCAACCGAAGAAGGAGGAATGCTAGACAGAACAGTTTCTTAGAGACAGAACCAGCGAGTATTGCAATTCATCAGCCGCAGGACTCGCACAGACGAGGAGAAAATATTATTAATCAACGTGGTGAACACCACAATATAATTTGGGGGGCTTACAGTGGCAACTTCGGCTGGCAAACGATCTGGTGGCGACCACGATGAAGAAGTTAGTTAGGAAGAATTGCTCAGTGCGCCGCTGAAACAGAGCTTTGACAGGGAATGTTTCGAAAAAGGAATACTCATACGGAGCGACAACAAGACGGGATGTGCAACAAATCAAATGCTTGCAGCCGATCGGTGCTGGCGAAACGGCTTTCATTCTCTTCCGTCACGTGAGCGCTCTGAGAATTAAAGGCAGGCGTAGTTGGCCTGGCGGCACGTCTGCCTCAGGTTCGCAGTTCGCACCCTATATTTGTGCATTATCAGTAGGGGATCAAAACCACCACCGACGACTCAGTATCACGCCAACATGGACAGCCCGATGCTTGAATGCTGCTTCAACGGCTTTGTTCCCCCCTTCTAAATCTGTCTATTCTCCAGCGGGGCTGATATGCCTCCCCGTCCAATCACCAGACGGTGCGCTCACCCGTGCAGCCCTATAGGGAGCCTGCATGGTTGCAGTCCCTCACCGAAGCCTCTCGTGAGAAACCGCTCTGGCAGGCAACGGACGAGAACAAGGAGGACACGCAAGTGTCCGTTGTCTGCCAGCACTGTTTCTTAGAATGTTCCTTAACCAACTTACCGGGTAACACGAAGCCAGAGTTTCATTTCGGTTTCACTCGACATTCTTCAATATTTCTGCACCACGCTGAGGTTCAGCCTCCGTCGTGTGAGCGCAAGCTCGGATGGCTGCAAAGAATATACTCGGTGAAGCTCCTTGGCTTTGGCGTCAAGCTAGGGAAGCACGAGGTCGAGGCAGCGCGTAGTCGGCGCTGGCGTGTCGAGGAAACCGTCATTCGTCGAGAGGGTCGCACTTCACGACCACATGACCTCGCGAAGGTAATCCAAGCGCCCTGCAACGATCACATAGTACAACAGGAATGACTCGCATCGAAAGATGACTCACATTCAGTACAAAAAAAAAATTGTCGGAAAATAAGTTTCTGTGAAGGTGCGGCATTCTATGACATTCCATTGCCTTAGTTTCGTCTGTCATTGGAACTAACGTTTCGAACGGAATTTAATTAACAGGCAAGATTACCTTCTTTGCTACAAAAATCTTGTGTGGACACGGAATATACTATTGAAAACATATAAGGCAGCATTACTAGTAGCAAAAAAGAAAAATGCTGAACAAAAGTTTCGGTCAAGACATGCAGACGTTTCGGCTTCCATACGAAAGCCTTGTTCAGTGACTAGGGAACCTGCTACCCGACCAGACGAGATTGCGACAAATCTTCGACTTCATATAAAGCAGCACTTTTAACTGGCAACGTCTTCTTCTGGCTTAAACGGAATACACTACATGAGCAGATAATCATAATAACCTTCAGGTGAGCCAGAAGGAATCTCATCAACGACTGTCAAGCTCAGTACACCTCAGAAACTCCGTATGGAGTAACGCCGACGTCTCTGAGTATACTTGCTTTCTTGCCCCGGCGAACCAACAGAATTTTCCCCTTTGTTTCTCCTATCCGCAAGAGGCCGACCTTCCAAGCTTGTTTCGGGGTCTTGTCGCGAAGACGTTTCAACCAAAAGGTGCACACTGGCAGTGCAGTCCGAGTCGAGGTAGTGTCTCGGTATGTTTGCACAAGGAACGACCTCTGGTTCCCACGCCCGTAACGACTCGGTCCGACGATGTCCATCGGTACGAAAAGTGAAGTTATGGCCACCTCGATCTACGGGCGCTGGAGCTTCCTGTAGCACCGGCGGCAAAGCGCCAGCCGGTTGTTGCTGTGACGATTCGGCCAGACGACGCACAGAGGGAGTGGAATACGAGTTCAGGTTGTCACAAAGCACCTCCTGTATCTGTGGAGGAGCGTTGCGTAGCACTGCGCGCAGAAAGGTCAGCACGCTGCCCTAAATGCCAATTTCTGAAGAATGGAGTGACATCAAAGGCCGACAAGGCCAGAGCAAGACGTTCACCACACTGTGGTCCAAAAATACCGGATCCTGGATGAGCAGGCAGCAGTGCACCGCACCTTCAAATGCGTTCCAAGCGAGCACTGCGCGGTTGTTGCGAAGCAGCAAAGACTCCAGATCCTGCAGGAGCGACACACATCGATTCAATGGCGTCGTAGGGTCAGTGCGATAGTGTGTCAAATGCCCTATGGGCCACCGTCAGGGTTGCCAGATGGCTACGACCTCAGGTAGCCAAATTGGCCTCCGTAGTAGCCCAAACGTAGCCAAAAGCGAAATTTTTGCGTAGCCCAAAAGTAGCCAAAAATATTTGTTTTTGTGACGACATTTCTTAAGTTATATGAATTAATTTTCGGCAGCAATATTTACATATTAGATTTCTGTCCCGCACATGATGTCTGAGGGGGTGCGCACGGCGTGTTCTTTCCGTTGTTACGTTTCGCATCCGTCATGCACGCTAACCAGTGCGGCTAACCAGGTGCGCTAACCAGGTCCTAAAGATGGGGCCGCAGTTCCACTTTGCAGGCGCGGCAGTAGGCCATATAACCTGAGGCGGATGACGACAGCCAGTCTGCACGCGGAAAAGAACGGCGGCGCTATATAACGCAATCATAGCTCTAGTTTAGGAATATTTCCCCTTTTGTGCGTGGTGCGGAGCAACCCCCACGCTATATCACATCACATGGGAATGCGAACGTAACAGAGCATTTCACAAGCTAAATGACCCGAATGCGGAACAATGGGAGGGCCTGCTGACCAGCAGCGAGTTCACGGCCCAAAGGGCACTGGTGCAGCACGCCTGCGAAGCAGCAAGACTCAGCGGTGCGCTGGAATAAGGGCGCCGACCTTGTGAAGAGGCCGAAAACATGAAGACATCGGCCCACCGCTAAAACCTGATTTTTGGAGCATTAAATGTTTTTCACTCACTCCCCTTTTGAATGTTCGCGCGCAGATTAGGCACATCGACAGTGAAAATACCTTACTCTATAGTTACGCAGCCTCACATTTCAATTTTATATGGTTTAAGAGAAATGTTCTCACTGAGAGCGTCACCTCAAAAGCATGCGCCTTCTTGAAGCTACATTTCGCCTTCGTTAGTTACAGTGGGTTCCGCGCCGAAGGATGACTCCACGGCTCCGCACGAGTGCACGCAGATTACGCAACGGACACGGCGCTCTCGCATCGCTCGCAATGAATCTCGAGGGCTGCACGTGTGCCGCTTGAGGCTGCAGAAAAAGCGTAGGCTCTTGCGAGTGCCGCGCTTGCTGTGTCCACCACGAGAATAGGAAGAAACACAAAAAGACCTTATTAATGCGTAAGCATTACTTGCCTCATGCGTATCTTGAGCAGAATGTGTCCGCAGAACCAGAATAAACAATACAAGAAAAGGACATGCCTGGCGGTGGGTTTCCAACCAGCCACCTACCGCAGCCGAAGCGAACGCCCAAACCACTAGGCCACGTCTACGCGGTTAACGGTTAACATGTGAGGATCACGAAACCAGGCAACAGAAGCGAAACAGTAGCATTTAATGCTTACGCATTCACACCACTTAGGGCGACTTAAGTTGTCTTAGTGTTTTCCCTCTATTCTGGTTCCATGATCACCCGTGGTGCACCGTCAATGGGAGAACGCTCACATGTGCAGACGGCAACAGTCTATGTTCGGTGGCGCGCGCACGCGGGCGGCGTTAGTCCGCCGATTAAGTGGAATCTATAGGTCGTGAAGTGTTTCCAGGGGGCAACTTTCACGTAAATCGAAAGGCCATGATCCTTGACCACCTGAAACACATAAGTTTTCTCGAACAGAGCGTTTACATATTGTCATTTTGTAGCAGACGCGCTCAATTTCTTTAACCTGCTATAGCCTGCATTTTGATTCCAGCATGCCTGTTATTTCTCTCACTGTATAATTGTAACAAAGCACATTATAACTACCTTAATTTTTTTTTTCACTCATGAAAAAGATGTAGCCCAAAAGTAGCCACATAGCCAAAACGAAATTTCTGACGCCAACTCGGACAAAAAGTAGCCCAATTTGGCTATTAATAGCCCAATCTGGCAACCCTGGCCACCGTGACATCACCCAGCAGTAGACGCACGCTATCAACCCGACGCGACCCAGACTTGTGCGGGTCGTTTGTAAGGCATCGCAGGTAGCCGCGTGGACTTGGTGCGGAGGAAGGCCTCGTAGACAGGGGAGGGAGCTGCGCCAGGGTGCATCAACGTCGTCCAAATAGGCTAATTCCTTTGATGACAGTTCTGATAGCGCAGAACGTAGTCTTTCTAAGTCTTTGGCCGTCATAGCTTGTTACGACGCAATATAGTGCAAATGGAAGCGAAGCCGCTGTGAACAACCGCACCGGTACCGCCGCAGGCACCGAGCACTTCCTCACAGAAACGCGCACATTCGCTTGTGAAGTTATGCGTACAGACTCAACGGCATTCTCGCTTCTTGCACCCACCGAACTAAACAATAACAACGTCCGTAACTCTGGATGACTTTACTGTGTTAAGCAGGTGGCGCTTGCGTTTGGCAAAAGCGCCCACTCGCAATTCACGCTCCATACACGCACACTTCCACGTATCCTATTAGGCGACTGAAATTCCTTTGGCTGGAAAGAAACAATGTCGCCAGTCAAAAAAGGAAGAAAGAAAAAAAATATCGCGGTATGAAGGAATCAAGCGAGGCAAATAAGCATGGCAAGACTTGCAATCACAGCAGAAAGAGCGTAAGCTCATACTATCGATTTTTTTTTACCGCATTTGTGAAATTCTCAAGTAGTGCGCATATAATTCCTTCCCTTTGATAACCGCCGCGTTTGTCCGGCAGCGAACTGATAAAGCCATGCGAATGGACAGACCACGCTATACTTTTCTGGAAGTCGCAAAAGAGACACGCAACAGGATTTCTGCGATGTCATCCTGCGGTCGCAGGACCACTGGTAGATTGACCTTGTTGAGTCAGTGTGTTTATTACCTTTGAGTGTAGCCACGTTGTAGCAGCATTGGATTGCCAGCTTTGAGGAAAAGGCGAAGATGCAGACCAGTCGGTGTAAGTTTGTTTCACTGCGAAAAAAAGACTTAGGCATAACACTAATTTGGCAGCCTTGGCGTGTTGGTGATTCAGCGTGCGTGGCCAAGCCATCTGTGTCGCCTACTGCGCATGTGTGATGTTGGCCCTGTTTTTTCAGCTATATATACTGGCCGGAGGTTCGAAATAAACTGTTGCAAGTCAGCTCTCGTGTCCCATGTGTTTTCCTTCTGTCCTCGCCTTTCTCTGCGCTGCACATTTCCATTAGGCGTGACAAAACGAAGTATCCCTGGGACCGCTCTCACTATGTACACTGAAGAAAAGAGAAAACCAAAAACCCATTCCGGGCCTTAACCTCTGCGTTTATGGACGTTGACAGGGGGCTGCCATTCGCAGCTACTTTTTTTCTTAGCTAAGCCGTACGCCTGTATTAATCCGCGAAAAAGTATCTCTCTGTAACGACAGCATAGCAGTTTCCAAAAAAAGCGATTGCCATACACGCATGGCCCAATGTGCTGCGCGACTACAGAAAGCGACTTAGGGTAATGACTTCTTGTATTTATTTGAGGGCATATGACTTTACGATCCAGTATGAAACCTTTAAATCCTATTCCATAACAAGAGTACCTCACAAAGGGTGCCGCCACGCCTCACATCTCGGGGGAATAGCTCAGCGACTGCTTGCTGCGCGTCTCGGTGCTTCTGCGCAGATGCGAATCATCCTTTATGCCATACATTTCTGCGCCATTTCTAGCGCGGAGGGCAAACCGTACATACGTGTTATGACGACAGGACTTTTTCCCTGGAAAACAGAGTCCTCTACGGGACGTCCATCGGTAACCGAATAGAGGACCAGGATAAAACTGATGCAGGCATCGGCCATTACATGATTAGGAAAAGCAGGCGTGCCCAGACTGGTAATTCCAGCTCCAAGAATCTTGTTTTTCAAGGTTGAACCCTTTTTGTTAGACTCCGTGTTTCAGTCCCAGAGGTGAGCAGCGGTAAGATACAGCTGTTATATAGTTCCCTCTAAACGGATACTGATAAAACTGCCATTCGTGATCTCAGAGTGCGTGCAGAATGCACTGCTCCCCATCCTGATCTTTTGCAGTTTTTTTTTTCACTCTCGTGGTCCGGATGTACGATCACCAACTGCGCTATGTAGAGGATGTATTCCCTTGCGCCTTCCAACGCTTCTTTGCTTATCGTAAACTGCAGTTCTCTTCCCAGACTGCTCAGCATTACTTTTGTTTTCGGCATATTATTACTAAGGCATCCCTTTCTGCTCTGCCGTGTTCGGGCCAACGATCAGGCTTTGCAGTTCGTCTCCTTAGTTACTTAGCAAAGCAATGTCATGACCAAATCGCAGCTTGCTAGAGTATCCTTCATTCACTTGTTCCTTCAGCTATTCAATATACTGATCTATGAATGCCTCCTGTAAACGCGCGGGGAACACCGGAGGGAGCGTATTTACTTGCGTCACACCTTTCTTGATTAGTATTTTATTACTTTCTCTTAGAGGACTATGGAGCTTGTGCTGCCACTATACCAGGTGTTTCAGGGTAGGTGATCACCAATTTTTAAAAATAGGGATTTTGACGGGAAGAGAAGCTTTCTGCGGCATAGCAATAGCAGTATTGGCGGATGTAAAAAAAAAAGGCGAATCATTTTAACTAGATAAACTAGATAAGGGATTACCTGAATTATAATTGTTTACTTTTTAACTGTCACCGATAGGCGCGTGACTGCAATTGCAGTTTTCTAGCCAGCCTTTAATAATAGCCATGTCAGTTTTCAGAATTTCGAAAACGCGATTACCATTATCGCTGTGGCTTGACAAAATTTGGCTATTTCGACTAGTTACATGCACTGCAGGGGTTGCTTTGCCTGCATACTGTTCGAAAGCGCATGTATTTTGGCACGACGGTAGCCAAATTTTGTCGAGCCACAGCGGCGAGGGTAATCGCGTTTTCTAAATTCTAAAACCTGATATGGCTATTACTAACGGTCGGCTAGAAATGTCTGATTGCAATCAGGTGCCTATCGGTAGTAGTTATAAAGTTAACTATTAAAAGTTAGTTAATCACTTTACTGGTTAACATGATTCGCATGTTTTCTGACGTCCGCCGACACTGTTATTACTATGCCGCAAAAACATTCTCTTTACCTCAAAAACACTATTCTTAAAAATTAGCGACCACCTTCCCTGAAACACCTGGTATATACCACCCATTATTTTTATGTATGCCTCTTTTGCAGCCTGATTCCGTAATTCGCGCATAGCTGCTTAAGTTTTACAATGTATAAAGGCGGGATTAACCTTACAGTGGCCTGTCGTCAATTGCTCCACCTGAGTCACTGATTTAAATGATTACGTCTATCTATACCACTGCTCCATGAAGTCAGTGCCCTAAAACTTCGTGATTTTGACACTGATCGCCTCTGAGTTCGTGAGCCCTCAAAGACTACAATGTGAGAGATGTCTTCAAAGAGAACGTTCAATTTCCTCAGGTTTTCCTGGAGTGTCTCGCGCCCGCAAAAATAAAAAAATACGCGGGCACGCTAAAACGAAAGGGTTCACATCCCCCAAATCAAAGTGCAAATAGCAACAATCTTCCATGTAATAAAAGATTTAGCAATGGTTCTTTGCATTTTTCTTTCACCCACTTGCCCCGGGAGTGTCTGCGCATCCCTTGTGGTAAAGTAAGTAAATACAAGGCCGGTCCTCGTACACACATACATGTATGTGCACGTGCATAAGTTGTCCTTTGACTTTGCGGAAAAAAATGCAAGGGACGAGGTTGGCTTCTGCTTGACCGCTCACACGGAGCCGTATCTGCACACACAGTATACGCAGTCGCGAAAAAGGTATCCGCAATGCCTTTTACTTGAATGTCCAAACGATTGTGCCAAAGTGCCGCCCAGGTACTCTGTTTTCATTACATGAAAACTAATTGGCTTTCGATAAATGAATCCTTTGTCAGCCGTGTAAAAAAAAAAGTGTGTGTGAGAGAGAGAGAGAGAGACGTGTGTGCTTCAACCTTCTGTATTGCCGATAGAAGTATAGATTAAACTCCGGGATGGCACGAGCAGTTTACGTTTTACTGCAGAAGAAAATGAAGAAAACTCTGCACTTGCAGAAATGCAAGTGCAGAGCCCGGATATATCGGACTCTCAAGGCATCCCGAAATAGTTTTATATATCGGTAGTTCGAATATAAAAATGACAACAGATTAATCGATCGTTTATCTCTAACGTAGAAGCAAGAATGCGTTGCACCTACGCTGGTTATTCGCTGCTTAAGTCGACGTGACACCCGTCGGCGAGCTGGCAGAACACCCCTCGTTCGGCGTTGCTAAGAATCTGCTTTGCATCGAAGCCGCAACGGACGGTTCTTCGGAACTAGCCACTGCCTATCATAAAGATGCCTAATCCTCCTACCGGCGTACACTGTAAACAGAGTAATCGAAGGCGGACACTAAGAACAGTTGGTTTCAGCAACACCTTCGGCATCGAAACATTGGTCATTGGGGTTTAAGGTCCCAAAGCAACTCAGGCTATGAGGGACGCCGTAGTGAAAGGCTCCAGAAATTTCGACCACCTGGGGTTCTTTAACGTGCACTGACATCGCACAGCACACGGGCCTCTAGAATTTCGCCTCCATCGAAATTCGGCCGCCGCAGCCGGGATCGAACCCGCGTCTTTCGGGTCAGGAGCCGAGCGCCGTAACTACTGAGCCACCGCGGTGGAGTCGGCATCGAAACAAGTAAGCGAAACACGTCCGGCGAAGGCAGCGGCTATAGCTTCAGTTAGTTGATGACGGTGGATTTCTATGGCGCAAGGGAAACTGTGGCCAAAGAGCGCCAAAAACAAGGTTACTGTTCAATTCAGGATCTACTCAATGTGATGTTGGTAAAAAGGGGATAAAAACAAGAGTTGGGTATGGAGCCTAAAATTCAGTAGGAGTGTGTGATGACTGTATATACATTGAACTTTTAAAACGCGAAGTGCATAGTCTTTATAACGTCATTCAGTCTCTGCAACGGTCCTTCCCTGGGCAAGGAGTACAAAACCACTAATATTCGAGATAAAAAAAAAAAAAACTCAGCCGTGCAGCTGATATCAATGACAGCTTCAGTTGGTTAGCTTGGCTTCGCAGCAAGACAGCAATGAGGCGTGGAAAATGAGCACAAGGGATCGAAGGCCACCCTCAAGCACACCCCACGTTCACGCTCTTACACACGTTCACCTTCTAACGATCAGCAGTGGCTGCTACAGCAGGCGCCAAGGCGGCCACCATGTTTTCTAAGCGCCGGGAGGTTCATAAAGCCGGCGGTCATGGATGAAAGATAGTCGCTGAATTTGTCATGGTTTTACCAGCCGTTAAGTATAACACGTGTCGACATCCACCCTTCCGGGACACCCACGTTCTTTAAACATAGCCCCAGATGGAGGGTAATTGTCGCCGCAGACGCAATATACTATCGCAATGATGACACTGCGGGCATGTGCACCCTGTTCGACCGTTCCATAGTCGCGCTTGATATTTTAGGGAAACCCGAGAGAAATCAATGGGTAAGTTGCAGGGGAGTAACTTCGGAGATAAAGATGGCAGATATGTGTAGCTTGGTTCATATTCATCGCGACATGCGCAGAGCAACGACGTCGTGATTCAACAAAAATTCACTAGAGGAGCGCTGAAGCAAGTAACGGCCCGCCAAGTGCTCAGAAGGGCCGCAACCCGTCAGATGCGCTGTTCTAGCGACGTGTGCTGTCAGCAAAAACTTCCTTGGATTTCTTTTCTTGCAGTACTGCCTCTACTACTGCCCCAAGCCCGCCCTTGTTTGCCGACCTCCGTCGCCTGCAATTAAAAATAACCGAATTCTGTACAAACCTGCCCCGATTTATAGAGGTTTTACATTGCGGCTGCTGCCTGAGACAATGAATCCTTTCGAAATTAAAGTTGCAGCGCGAGATAAAGAATCAACGTTTCTTGTCGGTCTGGTGTAGTGTGTTTTGGGATTAAAAAATGCGGATTATGGAAGCATGCAGTTTTGTTTCGCAGACGCCACACACTTGTTATCTTGTAGACAGGCTGCAATTTTCGCACTGCTTAGCGCAGCTTTGGGCGGATAAACGCCGGTGGCAAGACCCCTCGCTTGGAATGAAAAAAAAAATACACTTATCCCGCGGTGCACCGAAAGTTTTTGTGCGCTGTTTTGTCGAGCGATGTTTTGTCGTGTGTTGTTCTTTCGTGTCCCCGGCTGAAACGTGCCCCGAACCGGCTCAGAACAGTTCCTCTGAATCGTTTTCACTCGAACTCGGCTCCAAGATGGTGAAAAATATACTGGTTCGGTTCGATTTCGGATGAGGACGGATGAGGAGCTCCGGTTTCGGGTTCAGTTTCGGTTCCAGTTCGACACCCTTACTCTGACGCTCTTCAGACAAGTCTAGTGTGGTCTGTGCGCTCGCACTCTGCGGCTTTATGAGTTTGCAGCCCGCAGGACACGTGAGAGATGGCCAGGACAACAGGGGTGGTTTCCTTATCACCATAAGGCAGTTCAGTACTTCACTATTCAAAATTCACTAAAAAGAAACAAAATCGATTCCCTGAGCTCGCGCTCTTTCCATTCCGATAACAATTCTGCAAGCATAGCTTTGCCATGCTCATTTTCCTCGCTTGATTCTTTCGCCACGAGATTTTTTTTTTTGCTTTCCCTTTGTGACTGGCGACATTGTTTCTTCAAAGGAATTTCAGTCGCCTAAGAGCATACGTGGAAGTGGGCGTGTAAGGAGCGTCAATTGCGAGTGGGTGCTTTTGGCGCTCATCTGTGGGGTGCAGTGTTACCTAACCCAAGGCCGCTGTGCACAGACCGCAGCACAGCTGAGCGATCCCGCTTTCTCGACACTGTCAACGCATAGTTCGGTGGGTGGGCGAAGTGAGAATGTCGATGAGCCTCTGCGTGTAACTCACCAAGACAATGTGTGTGTTTTCGTGAGGAAGTAGTGGATGCGTGAGGCGGCCCCGTTGCGGCTATGTACAGCGGCTTTGCTGTGAGCGGCTTCCATTTGCACTACATCGTGTCGTAGCAAACGATGACAGCCAACTACTTAAAAAGGCTGCGTTCGGCCCTTTCACAACTGTCAGCAACGGAATTAGCCTGTCTGGACGACGTTGCTGCACCCTGGCGCAGCTGGCTCCCCTGCCTACGAGGCCTTCCTCCGCACCAAGTCCACGCCGCTGTTGGCGATGCCGTGCAAGCGACCTATCCAGAAAAGTCTCGCCACTGGTTCATAGCGTGTCTCTACTGCTGGATGATGGCTCGAGGACACCTGCAGCCGTGGACACTCTATCGCATTCGTGCTCAGCAAACGTTGAATCGGTATGTGTCGCTTCTGGTGGAACTGGAATCTAGTTTGAAGCTTCAAGACCCCCGCGCAGTGCTCGCCTGGAACGCAGTCGAAGGTGCGGTGCACTGCTGCCTGCTTATCCAGGATCCAGTAACTTGGGAGCACACTGAGGTGTACATGGTCTTCTGGCTTTGTCGGCCATTGATGGCACTCCATGCTTCAGAAATCGGAATTCAGGGCAGCGTGCTGGCCTATCTGCGTGCTCTGTTACGCAGCGGCCCTTTACAGGTAGAGGAGGTGCTTTATTGCAACCTGAGCTCGGATTTCATTATCGGTGTGCGTCGCCTGGACCAATCGCCATCTCAACGGCCGTGGGGCGGTTTGCCGCCGGCGCTACAGGAATCTCTAGGGGCGTTTCAGGACATAGATCGAGATAGCCCTAACTACACATTTCGTATCGATAGGCATGGTCTGGCCGAATGGACATCAGCGCAGGAATCAGTGGTCGCTCAGAGTGCGGCCCTTCTCTACGACCCCGCCGAGATTCAGGACGTACAGGGAAACGTTCGCAGCTCGGTTCCCCTCGACGATAGGCGACTTTTCGTCGAATCACCAATGCAACGGGAAACGAATGTCGCTGGAGAAAACCCCGGAGGGCTTGAGGCCAGTTCTAGACTCGAACACGAGCTAGCGCCTTCAGTCGCTGGGCATAGTCTAGCCGCATCGTCATCTATTCAAGAATGCGAGGTTGCTGTCAGTACGGATCTCTACATGGACCCCGTAGAGATTCAGGGCGCGCCTCGAGATAACCCCAACTCAGCTCTTACACAAGTCCATCCTCTGACCGAATCTCAAAAGGAGCAAGAACTACTGCTCTATCTCAGAGCGTCCCTGTTGGACGATGCGGATGAACTGCAGTACGTGCCGCGCAATGACTTTATGCCTGCTTTCGGTACCGCTGTGCCTCATATGGGCGAATCTTTATTGCAGCAGGATCCAGACCTCGGTATGTGGGCACCGCTACATGAACCCGTTGAACTTCAGGGCGTGTCCAGACAGATCGACTTGAATTCGTATACCGCTGCGCTCGGCTTAGTCCAATCGCCTTCTCAACATGTGTCGGAGGTCCGTATGCGGATGCCACTCAGCAGAAACCCCGTGGATGTTAAGGACGTGCCCAGAGACAAATTGGACTCGTCTTACAGTGTCGATGCTCTTAGTCTAGATGGCTCTTCGAAACAGGAGTCGGACATCGCTATGCAAGAGCCAGTACGCGATGACCCCAAGGTTACTAATGATGTGCCTGGACACAACCTCGACTCAGATTTCATTCCCGGTAAGCGCCGTGTGACGGAACCATCGTCGCAACAAGATTCAGAAGCACGCTTCGTAGGTCGGCTGCTCGTGGAGAGGAGAAACAAAGGAGAAAATTCTGCGCGTTCCCTGGGTAAACGAGGTAAGTATGCTCCCAGAGACGTCGACCTCACTTTATACACAGTTTTGAGGTGTGTTAAGTTCGAAAGTCGTTAATGACGCCGTTATCTCATCTGAAGGTTGATGTGATTATGTGCTCCTTGTTTAAAGCGTTTAATCAAAGCTACAAGAAAACGTTGCCGGTTCCCAGTGCTTTCTTGCATGTTTTGAATTGCACATGTCTTTTGCAGCAACGAAGGTAACCTTGTATTTTAAATACCGTTCAAAGGGCTAGTTCAAATCACAGAAGAAACTAAGAGATACAAGGATACAGACAGTCACAGTATGCTGCGCCTTCAGAAAAATTTGAGGCCCCCCGACAAGCATTTTTTTCTTTGGGGAACCGCACACCTTCGGAATATCGGGCGTTGCAAGAGGAGCGGTGGCGATTAGCTGCGAACTGTTTCATCACATAGCACATGTGAAATGCGGGAGAGAACTGCGATTTCTTCACAGTTTTACACCTACTCGTTCTATCAATTTGATAACCGAAATAAACCATCGTTTAGGTGTGTCAGCTTCTGTAATTCTAAGCTGATACCGGAAACTCTTGAGGAACCCTTCGGACAGTAATAATAGGCATGTAGTGAATTACAATGAACGCGCCTGAACTATTATGAATGTGCTTCAGGTAGCCTCGATGGCAGACGAAGAAGTTGACGACGAAGTGTGCCGGCGCGCGCCTCCAGCTCTCTGGCTCTCTAGACTGACTGTGATTTTGCTGCCGTCTGCTCAGCTGTTTGGTGAACTGTATCGCTGAGTTCACTAGTACGCGAACCCCCTTTCATTTTGTGGAGGTGCAGGGTAAGGGCACACGGGGATGGATTGTAGAGCAGCATCCTCGTGATACCCCGCCGGACATCGAGGACAGCAGAAGGTAGCGGCAGGTTCTTCAGGCGTACAAAGGAAGCAGACGGCGTAAATAAAACGGTGTCATCCGACGCGGCACGGCACGACAGGGAAACAAGGGCACATGCTCCCGGCGCTACTTCAACATCTTCAGCGATAGTGACCTTGAGTGGCAAGGGGGCAGAGGTTTCAGTAGTAAGCTCGCCAAACAAAGGAGAAAATTCAACTTCAGCGCGGGCGCAATCGATGACGGCGTTGTTGTGTGACAGAAAGTCCCACCCGAGAATTATGTCATGTGAGCATGAGGACAGCACCAACAATTCGACTGAGTACAATATATCGTCAATGATGACTCGCGCTGTGCACGAGGCGAGAGCGGCAATGCACTGTTCACTAGCGGTGCGGAGCGAGAGACCCGTAAATGACGTCGTGACTTTGCGCAAGCGGCGGCAGTTTTTCGTGAATCACTGATACTGAGGCACCCGTGTCGATAAGCGCATGTACCGGCAGTCCGTCGACGATGACCTGAAGAACGTTGCGTGGGGAAAACGGAGGCCTTGAGCTTTTCGAACAGCGCGCAGTTCTTGCCTCCGGAACTGCGGATCTTAGTTTCCCTCTTCAGCGGAGGGAGGGCGACGGCGCATTGGTGACAGTGAGCGGCGGCGTGGTGATGGAGAACGTCGGGTCTCGTAAGCACGACGGTCGGGGGCGTACGCGTCTAGCGGCGAGCATGGAGAAGCCGAATAAAACATCTGAGATGGATGCACGGGTACCCACAGGAGTAACAGATGGGACGGTTATCCGATCTGCGCCAAGGGTTGTAAAGCCGCTGCGGTGACGGCGAAGAAACCGGGGCTGGTCGTAGAGACGGGGCCGGGCGCAGGACGGGCTGACGGGGTGGAACAGTCAGGGGCACGGAGCGCGCCGCTGCTTCTGCGTAGGTCATCCGGGCGGGTATAGGAGATGGTTGGGGATACTGAGCCTCGGCGTAGGTTAATGGAGCAACCGAAGGGACTGGATGTGCAGTGGGAATAGCCTCGGAAACTTCTTGGCGGATGACCTCCTGCAATGGCGCCACCAGAGGAGTCCCAGCGTCATGACTGGAGGGCATCAACGAGAGCTGACGCGCGACTTGCTCCCGAACAAACTGCTTTATCTGCGGTGACAGGTGCGCCGGGTCGGTGTCAGATGTGAGGGAAGCAAGCGACTCCTGCTGCGAGAGCGGAGAACGGGTGAGGATGCGTCGCTTCCGAAGTTCGTCAAAGTTCTGGCAATGGGTAATGACGTCGGCGACTGTGGTGGGATTGCGTGCCAGAAGCATCTGGAACGCATCGTCGTCGATTCCTTTCATAATGTTCTCAATCTTGGCGCGCTCAGACATAGAGGCATCGACTCGTATGCAAAGATTCACAACGTCTTCTATGTAGCTGGTGAAATTTTCATCAGGCAGCTGCGCCCGTCTTCGAAGGCGTTGTTCCGCGCGCAGCTTGCGCACCGCAGGCCTGCCAAATACATCAGAAAAATTGGACTTGAAGCTGACCACGTGGGGATGTCGGCTTCGTGGTTTCTGAACCATAGGTTCGCAACGTCCGAAGGGTAGAATATGACGTTGTTGAGCTTGAGTCTTGAGTGCATCGTCCCACTTGTTATGGGTGCTCACCCGTTCGTACGATGCCAGCCAATCTTCGACGTCATCGTCGCCGGTGCCACTGAAGAAAGCGGGATCACGCTGCCGCAAAGCTCCAGCCCACGGTTTTGCCGTACACTCCGGACGCCTCCGAATGCAAGCCCCTTTCCGAACTCGCCAAGCACGCCGAGGAATGTCGCCAACTGGCCCGTTCTTTCACCTCGGACTCCCAAGGTCGCCGAAAGCATGAACACGATGCCCATCAAACCGCGCACACTTTCTCTCCAGGTTCATTAGTTTGGCTTTGGGTCCCCTCCACTACACCAGGGCAGTCTTCGAAATTTCGCAGAGAACACCATGGCCCTTACCGCGTCGTCGAATCAACATCCCCTGTTAATTATATTGTAGAGCCGCTTACACCCTCTTCGGACTTGCGTCGTCGCGGCCGTGAGCTTGTCCATGTCAGTCGCCTCAAGACTTATTACGACCCGCTCCTCTTGCCATCACCATAGGTCGCCAGGATGGCTCCTCTTCCATCCCGGGGCCATTGTAGTGAATTACAATGAACGCGCCTGAACTATTATGAATGTAGAAAACCAGCGAAAAGGACGCATTCACAAGGAGGAGAAGTACACAGGACAACGCTGGAAACCGGGCTTTGCAGGAGAGGTAGGCAATGGCGCTGACGCAGAAGGCAGCCTGGTCTGATGGAGGCTGAACATTTAGAAAGACCAGGCTGCCTTCTGCGTCAGCACCATTGCCTACCTCTCCTGCAAAGCCCGGTTTCCAGCGTTGTCCTGTGTACTTCTCCTCCTTGTGAATGCGTCCTTTTCGCTGGTTTTCTACATACCATGCACCAACTGGCCCAACAAGCTACGCTTCTTTAATGTTATGAATGTGCTTCAGGTAGCCTCGATGGCAGACGAAGAAGTTGACGACGAAGTGTGCCGGCGCGCGGCTCCAGCTCTGTAGCTGTCTAGACTGACTGTGATTTTGCTGCCGTCCGCTCAGCTGTTTGGTGAACTGTATCGCTGAGTTCACTAGTACGCGAACCCCCTTTCAGGCAATAGAAAAACGCTCCCTATATGCGATAAATATGGCAGTAACGACTCTACTGTGCATTCTCTCATTCTGTGTAACCGACTTGAGAACTACCGGAGAGCATGTTTTCCTGATGTGTACAAGCAGCGCGTACCACTCCACTCAGTAACTTTAGCTGCTCCCTTTTCACTAATAATCAACAATAAAAAAGGTCAACATTTAAAAGAAATTTGTTTTTTGTTTTTCACAGTTCGTATCTTGAAATGACACAGTCCGCAATATTATATATATCTCCACTGTGCACAATATTCCTGTTATTCGTTCTTGCAAATATTTTCCACTTGGTTTTATAACTTCATGACAGTCACTAAATATCATATAATACCCGTCAGTTGTCATCAGCTTTTTATCCTCATATCATCCAATGTCGCTTTCTGGCGCTGTTTCTCCTTAGATACCCTTGAGGCAATAAATAGTGCAAAAAAATTAATCAATAGAAAAAACGTCAATGAAGCCCTCAAAATCCTGTTCCGACGTCTTGAAACTACGCTAATTTATTTTTCTTTAACCCGCAGAAGGAGCCCAAAAAAACGTGGACAACCTGAGCGCAGTCATGTCGTGCATAAGGTGTCACGCCGGCTTCTGTTCACGCGTAATGTTGGACTCGCACATCAGGACATGCAATGCGTTGTTCAGGTGCTACAAGTGCCAGTTCAAAACCTTCTCGAGGTAAGGCGAATTTCTTGGCTTCAAGAACGTTTTTCTCGTGCTTATCATGATAAGTTAGAATCGATAGCCGTGGGTTTGTGGTTAATTCAATCGGGATTTCAAAAACGGCGGTTTAAAAATAATGCGAGTGGGCATGAGCGAATCGCTGTGAAAAAAAAAAAAATTGTTCCTTTTTTATTGCATGAAGTGCTTATGGCTTGTCATATAGTCCAAACGATGGAAATAAATGGGGAAGCTACAGTCATGGAATTTCATAAGCACCATAGCGGAAGGCTTCGGTTATTTTCGATAAATACATGTCATTTCAGCCAGGTTCGAGGCGGTTACTTTCTGCTCACTGGTCGACCACCAAGGTGTGAGCTGCCGTGAAGGGTGGGTTATAAAGCCGTGTGAATAGCGCGGTGAGAAAACGAGAGAATGATGAATGCTGGAAAGAAGCGAGCTTCTTAAAGACAGAATCAGTGTGTATTGCAACTTATTGGCCTCAATACTTGCACAGACGAAAAGATATGGCCAAGTTCGAAAGTCTATAGTCACAGAGAATTCGACAGACCGCCGCTCAAACAGCTCCTTGAGAGGGAGTTTTTAGAGAACGGAATACTCATACGCTTTGACGAAAGCGTGTAATGTGTAACAAATCAAATGCCCCGAACGTTGAGACTGATCGGTGCCGACGAACGGGTTTTCATTCCGTCCTGTACCGGGACGTCACCCCTTTGAGAAATAACGGCAGGTGTATTTGGTTTCGCGCCTTCTCCACCTGTACAGGCTCACAGGTCGCACCCTATGCTTACGCGATCTCAGTTGCAGAGTCAAAACCGCCTCTGACGACACATTATTACTCAAACTTGGACGCGCCTATGCTTCACCGCTCCCCCGCTAAGCAGCAAATTTAAGGAATTTTGCACATGTCGGTTTGGGGAGGATCGTTGAAGGGCGGTGCTATATGCGCAATGCCTTCCTGAAACTGGAAGAAAGGAATATAGTGTGGTATTTGAACACAAATTTTCTTCACCCCTTACCCTAATAAATATCTCTTCCTCTACCTGGCTGACTTGCCTCCGATCCAGTGAGGAGATGGTGCTCTCGCCCGTGTTGTACATTAAAAGTTTCCTATCCTATCCTATCCCCACCATAGCCAGAGACCCAGTTTAATTTCAGTCGAACTTTCATTCGTCAGCTTGTAATATTGCGCATGCTCATTTATGCATGATGATGCTTTTTAAACACCTGAAACTCGCACCATTTCTAGTGAACGTTGCCGAAAGCGTATTGGCTCAATGGCTGCTATCGGTCAGCGTTCTTCCAACCCTGGCTAAAATACACGCGCTTTTACCAAAGAGGAATGGCGCGGTCTACCGCGTTAAGGCGCAGTAACATTCGGGCCTAGGAGTTGGCTCGAGCTTAGCGCTGAGAGGGGGGCGATTGGGTGAAGCCTTCGTCTCTCCCCGCCGGGTAGAACTCTGCGGCAACCTTGCTTGAATATGCTGTTTTTTTTTCGCTTTCATAAAGTCAAGGTCGCTGAGAACGATAAGGTGAGGTTGGTCCTATTGCCGCAGCCCGCAGAAGCCTTGGACCACATTATTGTTTATATTTTTCTACGCGACGAGGCTGTGAACATAATTTTGTGATGTGATTGTCTTTCGAACATTACTGAAGTAGCTAAATGTATTAAACCAGCCTTGCACCCGTCGCAGTAACTCAGAGGCTTCCGCGTTCGGCTTCTGATCCTGGCCACGGCGTTCACATTTCAATGCAGGCGAAATACAAAAGCGCAGCGCACTCTAAAGAACCGCGAGGAATTTAAACTGTTCCGAAGCCCTCCATTATGGCGTCCCTAATAGCCCACATATCGCTTCGTGGGTTAAAGCCTGAGATTTGCAATTTTTTTAATTTACAAAACCGGCCTAGGTTAGCCAGTCATGATATGCGTAAGTGCTCCGGTGCCTAAATGTAGATGACTATTATTTTTCTTTGTTTGCATGTCCAGACAAAACATACTTTGCCACGAGCTGACCCACTCAGACGATATACCTCTTGAGTGCCACCTTTGTGGGAAGAAATACGTTCAACCAGGATACTTGGCAGCGCACATGAAAACTCACACCCGTTGAACCTTGCGGAGAGGAAGTCCAGCGCCGCCTGTACCCACGCCGATTCAGCCCTCGTGAAGAACTGACTCTTCATCACACTCTTCATCACAAGAACTGACTCTTCATCACACTCTTCATCACAAGAACTGACTCTTCATCTGTGGTGTTGACATCCCTGAAATCACCTCACGTGCGTTTCATGGTGCTGTGCGCAGCCATTTTACATCAAATGCCGTCTCGAAGAGCGCCTTCCCTCCCACGTGAAGATGTCAGGCTTCCCGTGCGTCGCAAGATGGTACACAGACCAAGAAACCCACAGCGGATGCAATCAAAGCCTGCATGCAAGATTCGTCTACCAATGATGGCAACGGCTTCACATGCATCGCAACTGTGTCGTATAACTCTGAGCAAAATGTAAGAAATTGTGTATCTTGACAAGGAACTTTGTTCTAGCTGACGTATACATAAAGAAAGGGGGGCGGAAAAAGAACAACACATAAAGACCGCTGATACTGCGGACCCCTAAAAGAATACTATTATCAAGGGACAGACGTACGCTATAGCATAAGAAACCCGATCTGGATAGCTGCAGTAGGAGAAACGGCCTCTCGATGGCGCTGAAGTTTAATCCTTGTGCAAAGCGGTTTCTCGTCTTCTCGTCCCGTCGGTGTGGGTCTTTTCGGCGACTAGCGACAACACACCGGAGCTGACAGGAGATCGGGGACAGCCACAGCGAAGAATACAACTGTCGCGTGCAGCCGCATCTTTCTGCACTTTAAAGGCCGATTCACACGACGGTCCATTCGCCCGCGGCACGCGCATCACGTGTTCATGCGTCAGCACATTGAGAGGCGCGCTGACCAGGCAGCAAGCCGACTGCGCGCCTCTCAATGTGCTGATGTATGAATACGTAGTCCGCGGGCCGCGGGCGAACGGACCGTCGTGTGCACCGGCCTTAACGGGAGTCGTTGGAACTGTTGGTTCAGAGCTGAAAAATGTCATACTTGCTTAGGCGGCAAATAGAAGGAATACTCAGCGGTCACCGAATGTATCAGTGAACAAAGGGCCCAATATCATGACAACTTAGCTTTGGTTGCTTTTACAACTTTTAAAAAGTTTTAGAACTTTTAATATTTATACTTGTGACAACTGTCTAAAAGTCTATATTCGTCCAGAGATCTGCGCGGTCGTGCTAAATGATCGCGTCTTATTTAAACGCCCTTGGTAAATTTTAGCTTGGACAACTACTGTCGCGTTAAAATAGACACTCGAGTCGTCTACTCTAGCGTCTTTTTGTTACCACCCAGGCAAAAGCGCGATGAAAATAAATACGGACAGAGGGATGCGCAGGCACCGCGCTTTTCTCATTTCTTTGTTTCGCTCCGTACTTTGCATGTGTCTTTTGTAATAGCTGAAAATCGTCGGAAATGTATTTTTTCCGATGGGAATTCATATTTTTAGCAATGCTTCTGAAATGAAAATATTAGGAAAGAAAAAATTACGGAGGCGTATAAGTCCCAATGCAGTAGTATTTCACATTTTTCGCAGTTTCTTTTGTAACTTCGGTGCATGTTTGCATCAGTTTGTTTGCAGTTTTCGATCCATCAATTGCCACATTCGGACTCATAGCTGCAGTAGTGTGAGATGCTTGCGTATCTCACATTTTTTTTTCTGATCTTTGTTTTTGTTTCTCTATCTATAGTTGCTGTGTAGAAACTAGATTGCTCGTAAACCGGTGGGCAGGCTGTGATGTCGTCACATAGTCACATGACCCCTCTCGACCAATCAGCAAATTCAGACTCGGACGTCGGCGGGGCTTGGTGTGACAACTGTAATGCTATCGCACTAATATGCACAGGGCGATCACGATCAGTGTACAGTGAATGACAAAAGTATCTGCGCCCTAACACATGGTTTAGAGGGATGCTGTAGAAAGAAGCGGCTGAAATGTATGCGTGTGATGCTTTGCAGAAGAGAAATATCACTGAGGTGGTGTTAGTGATGGCGTTCCAGAAAAGGCCTTATATAAAAATCTTTTGTGGACTGTGTTCTATAATTTAAAAAAAAAGCAGGTGTTTTTGCACTGAATGGAATGTTGTAGACATTCCCTGTTCATTGTTTTTTATTTTTATTTTCCGCGTTTCTTTTTAATGACAAACCTACTGATTAGCATACAATCGTAAGGCAACGCGTAAACTAGGGTCACCTTATTTCGCAAAAGAAGCAACTCAAGCTGCCTCTGATGTTCCTAAAACAACTGCGTCATCATTTGTAAGGATGCACTTCTGTTCTGGGATGTCTCTTGCAACAAACCTTGAAAAAGTGAATATATTTGGCTTCTCATGCCCTAGGTTACCTCACCGGAGTGCGATATGTTGATGAACCTCTTGTTATGTCTGTACTGATTGGACTACAGTTTATGGAAAACTAGAATGATAGAACGGCACTGTAAATCAGTCGATTCGACGAAATCTCATTTCTGCCAAATGATCGCCCATCTGAGGGAAGTGTGTGAACAGACCGACTTTAAACCGCAGTGGCATTCCCTTTTCGTGATGTGCTCAGCCTTACCTCCGGTCTAGTGTCCTGTTGCTCTGTCTTTGAGATGTCTTTCATGGCGTTTCCTAAAGGCTTTGTAAATTGTTCATGTAAATGTAACATATTTTCAGTGTAGTAAATATCGTGTTTAAAGAAAAAAGTGATGTTGTGGCCTATGCTTTGCGTGCTTGCCTCGCAGTCTGAAAGTCGTGGGTTCAATTCCCCGCAATTTCGTAGTCAATATTTTTCTTCGGCTGCTCCATCCGCTACTGCGTGCCTCATATCATGAGTCGCTTTGGGACGTTAAACCCCATAAAACCAAATCAAACTTAACGGTAATAAACACGCTGGTTCAAGGTCACACCTGTCACGCCCCCCAGAAGAGTAGAGCGCGGTCTCGCCATTCGCCTTCTGCAGCCTACTTCACGCCAGACGCGTGGTATAAGGACCAGGCAGTTTCCTTATCACCAGAAGCAAGCTCGGTGGGCATTAATGTCTGGAGAATTCACATACGCTCTAAAAAATGAAAGCCGATTGTTTGTGCTTGCGCTCTTTCGGCTCCGATTTCAAGTCTGCAAAAGTAGCCTTGTAATGCTTATGTGCCTCACTTGATTCCATCGCCACGGAATTTTCTTTTTGCGCTCCCTTTTTGACTCATAACCTTGGTTTTTCCGGCAAAAAGAATTTCAGTCGCCTAATGCCATACGTGGAAGTGGGCGTGTAAGGAGCATGAATTGAGAGTGGATGCTTTCAGCGCGCATCTGTGGAGCGCAGTATTATGTTTCTCTATGGCGTTACCGAACGCAATGCCGTTGGGCAGAAACCTATAACACAGCTGAGTCATCCAGAGTTAGGAACGCTGTCAAGGTCTATTTCGTTAGATGGGCGAGGCAAGATTATCGTTCAGTCTGTGCGTAATTTTGTTGCCGGGCGGGCATTTTGTTGCCGGCACTACAGGAAACCCTGGTGGCGTTTCAGGGCGTAGATCGACATGGCCGTAGCTACACAATTAGTACCGGGGGGCATTGTCTGGCCGAATCGTCATCGGCGCAGGGACCGCAGGTCGCTACTAATGCGGCGCTAAATGGCGACCCCTAGAGATTCAGCACGTACCATCGGGCCGGAATGAAACGCGAACAAGGGAACGCGTAGCCTGTGGCAAATTTTCGTACAGCGCGCGCCGTCTAGCAGCCTCCACAATAAGCTGCTGACGTGTGCACTGGGTTGGTGGCTTTTTCCTTATGCAGCCTTTGCTCGACTTGCCGCTTTTGACAACCCCCGTCTAGCACCGGCATGGCCCCAGCCACATCACTTTGAATCCGGTGTCATGACTCCGGTGCCGGCAAGCAGGATGACGGTTGCGTATTTTGCTGCTTCGAACGACCGCGTTACTTCTCAATGCGATGATAGACCTTCGACTGCCCAATGAGTCCGGTTATGAACGTGCAAGCGATATCTGCTTCGGCAGGATGTCGAAGGCTCAGGTCGATCTTGTGTGTATGCGTGAAAAAAAAAAATGCAACATTTTTAGTTAAACGTGCTGAAATGTCGCAGATGCTATGGCGGATGCTATGGCGGATGCCGTAGGGGAGGACTATTTTTAATTTAGACCACTTGGGTTTCTTTAATGTGCGCTTACATCGCCCAGCGCACGGGCGGTTCTGTATTTGGCCTTCATTGATATACGACCGCCGCCGCCTGGATCGAGCCCGCGACATTGGAATTAGAAACCAGTTGCCAAAGGCACCGAGGTGCCGTGAAAAAAAGTTTCCCAATTTAGTTGTTTTTATTGACACTTAACGGTCATGAACTACTGCACAAATGAAAGTGCACAAATACTGCACAAATGAAATTTCACTCAAACGTATGTGATGGAAACAATTAGCCACAGACATCACGCCGAAGCGGCCGCCACTCAGACGTTCACGACAGAGCTCATTCAGCAGTCCACTGACCCAGAGATCGCGCCGACAGATAACGCGGTCATCAAAAAAAAAAAAAACAAGGAAACCGCAACGTCATCCCGCTCGCCCGGACGCCCAGATCGTGGACTGGCGAGTTTCGGTATCAAGTAGATACTGCTAGTGCCATGCTGGAGCTGGACGGGGATTGCCAAACCACGGCAAATCGAGCGAAGGCTACACTTCTAGGCGCAATAGCTGCACGTAGGGCGGCTGCGGAAAAAGCCACCAACCCAGTGCACACGTCAGCAGCTTATCTCGGACGCTGCTAGACGGCGAGCGCCGCACCAAAATTAGACACAGGCCACGCGTTCCCGTGTTCACGTTTCATTCCGGCCTGATAGTACAACCGGCGGAAAAATAAGTCGGGGAACGCGACAGGCCCCCAAAATCAAGTAAAACTACATCGCCGTGCCATCTGACGCTGCACTTCTGGCGTCGAGACATCGCAGTGCGCGTCCGCGTCCTTTCATGCTCGCAGCCGTGTCTTTTTCTCGCCTGCAGCGGACTATCCGATTACATCCACCTTTTTGCGTTAGGCGTCGCTTTCTTTATTCACAGCGTGACGATCGCAGTTCGCTAAACCCTTGCCATGCGCCCCCCGAACTGCGAGCGTGACGTTGTGAATAAAGAAAGCGGCCCCTACCGCCAAAGCTAGAAAAAAGATAGGGCTGCGAGCGTGAAAGGACGCTCGCGCGCTCGACCCCAGAAGTGCAACGTTAGACGTCGCGGCGAAGCAGTTTTATCTGATTCTGGCCCCCTGTCACATTCTCCTACTTATTTTGCCGTGGTTGTATACCTGGAAATGTCTGCAGCTCGGCTCTCTTTACTGATTCTGGTCTTCGTTTCCCGTTGCAACGGTGATTCGAAGAGAATGTCGCTGTCAAAAACCCAGTAGAGCTTGAGCACAATTCTAGGCATGACCACGACTCAGCGCCTTGAGTCGCTGGACGTAGTGCAGCCGCATCGTCATATATTCAATAATGCGAGGTTGCTGTTAGTACGGATCTGTACATGGACCTCGTAGAGCTTCAGGATGCGCCTCGAGATGACCCCAGCTCAGCTTTCCTTATCCATGTGCCTCATCTGGCCGAATCAGAATTGTTCCTGAGGTCACCGCTGTCCGACAACCGCGAGGAGCTTCAATACGTGCCATACGAATGACTTCATGCCGGCTTTCAGTTCTGTTGTGCCTCCTCTGTTGGAATCTTCAATGCAGCAAGAACCGGACCATGGTGTGCTGGCGACGTTACATGAATCTGCTGAGCATCAGTCGGGACGTAACCAGGCACATCGACATGCATTTCTATGCCGCTGGGCATGGTCTACGAATCGTTTCTCAACATGAGCCGGAGGTCGGTATGCGGGCGCCACTCCCCAGAAACCTGGTTCAGGCCCTGCCTGGAGACCACTCGGACTCGTCTTACAGTGTCGTTCTGCTTCGTCTAGACGGCTCTTTGAGACGAGAGTCGGACATCTCTACGCGTGAGCTGCTACATTATGACCCCAAGGAGACTAAGGACGTACCGGGACTCGACTTCGACTCGGATTTCAGTTCGGGCGAGCGCGTGTGACTGGACCGTCGTCGCAAGAAGACCCAGAAACACACATGGTAGGTCGGCTGCTTACGGAGAGGAGAAACCAAGAAGAAAGTTCTGTAGGTTCGGCGGGGCCAGAAGGCAAGTGTACTCCGAGAGACGTCGGCTCTACTTTATATACAGCTTTTGAGAAGCAATGACTTCGAAAGTCGTTAATGACATATCTTTATCTCATCGCAAGGGTAAATGTGATTAGGCTCACCTTGTATAAAATGTTTAGTCAAAGGCAGAAGAAAAAGTTGCCGGTTCTCAGTGCTTTCCATGTGCTTTGAATTGTATATTTTTTGTCCACACGTCTTTTCCAAGACAGAAGGTAACCCTGCATTTTAAGTGCTTTTCGAACAGCCAGTTAAAATCACAGAGGAAACTAGGGGACGCAGACAGTGGTTGCACCTTCAAAAAAATTTTGGTAGCTCCGGCAACCATTTCTTTTCTTTCTTTTTTTTTGGGGGGGGGGGGTGAAGAAGCTTCTTCAAATGAGCTCTGGAATTTATATTTGCACCACAGTGCTCGGCTTTCCCTCATTCTGTGCCGAAGTATTGAACGCCGAGTGAGTTCGTGTTGATTTTGGTGTTTGGGTTGAAAGCTTGTCGCTACAGCCAGAACGGGTATCATGTGATCTGAAGTTAGTTCTTAATATCGGTTGTGGAGCATCGTTGTCGCTGCGGCTGCGTCTCCTCCTCTTTAGCGGCGAGAACTGACAGGTGTGGCAGGTAGCTTGAACGGAGCTGTCACTGGTTGGGCATTCTTTTGGGCTTGACGTCGCCTGCTTTCGCTCTGTTCTGGATATGCGCCAAATATTTTTGCCATATCGATTGTTTGAGCGGTTTGGGACACGCTTGAAACACTTCTGCAACATCGTGATATGAAAGCGAATAACTCAGATTCAAGGAGGATGGGCTACATTTTTCTTCATAAGCGAACATTCGTTGTAATGTTTCCTGCAGTGCGTTTACGTTGTTTGCGTTCAGGTTGAAACATCGGTGATGAAATTAAATGCCTTAAAAAAAGTCATAATCAGTTCGAGAGCTTTCTTACACATAACAGACTCTTGCTCATCAGTTCATTTCATAAGCAAGATGAATTAACATGCTACAGTTCTCGTAGCTAGTCTGTGAAAAAAAAGAATCACATGAAGGGATTCTTGCTGAGCTGGTTAATAAGTATGTACTAAAATTAAACCAGGAATTACTGGATTAAAAACACTGCACGATGTTGGGAAGCAATTTAAGTATTCTAGTACAAAAAATAACATGCATCCAGAAATACGTCGGGAGAAGGGCGGTTGAAAAAAAAGAAACCATCTGCGCAGCAGGCACCACATCATCAACCGTTTCTGCCTTGTATTACTGATGGGTATATACCGAGTGTCCCAGCTAAAGGTAACCACACTTTTAAAAAAGGCGAAGTGTCCTAGTGCAGTGAATCTAACCTAGGGTTATTCATAGTCATGTGGCCTAGTCTTGAGTATTTTTTTCGCTCTTCAAAGTTAATTAACTAGTTAAGTTTAATTAGCTATCTTTTTAATTATTGACTTCAGGAAGAAAGTGTCAATGAAAAAGTTTTAGATCGCCTCGAAAAACCGCTAGTAGTGCTGTTTCCATCAAGTTACGACTTACGTAGCTTCATTTATTGGCCTTGAAAAAAGTTATCACGTGACCAGCTGCTCGCTAACTTCTCTGCCCCAATGTGCACCCAAAGTCTCATCGAGGAGAGGACTTTAAAAAAAAAACGGATTTTATTAAGGCGCGCCTTGGGACGTTGAAGTGGCACAGTTGTCATGTGGAAGCTTTTTCTTATTGTGCGGGTTATGGTTAAAGGCCGGTAAAAAGACTACTTTACGTAAATATTACTTTGCTACAAATGTCTCAGTAAGCTGTTTCTCAAAGCGATCTACAACTTTTCCCTTGACACTTTGTCCCTCATGTCAATAATTAAAAAGTTAGTTAATTAAGCTTAACTAATTAGTCAACGAAAAAAATACTGCAGACTAGGTCACGCGACTCTAAATAACTCTCATTTGGTTTCAGACCGCTAGGACATCCCGTGTTATTTAAAAGCTTGGTTACATTTAGCTGGGACACCTGGTATACAGTATAAGCAGCTGAACCAATCGGCTATGTAAACCCTGCAGGTAAGGTGTCTAAAATGCAGGGAAAAGCTGAAAGCAAAATCGAGTAAAAATTTAAGAAATTTACGCGTTGTTGAAAGGACAGACAGGAACGGAAAGGCATTGCCAAAGAGAGAAAATGAAAAGAAACAATATCATCGAGCAAAAAATTTCGCAAAAACAACGCTATCAAGGAACGCAGGTATACTACAATTGAGCCGCGAGCGCGTTATTGGTGAAATAATCATATATAACTTTCGAAACGCTTTCAAAATTTTAGGCGCTAATTCGTTCTTGTTCTCAGTGATGAAGCTGGAGTTTTGAAGCATCCGAGTTTGTGAGCAGTGATGTGCTTTGCGGAGGTGCTTTTGAAAATGAGTTCATTTTCTGCCCTCGAAAGTTTTCATGAACAATGTAGGAGCGTTGCACTTCAGTATGAGCCACGAATAAACAGCCGGCAGGAAAGTTTTTTCAATATTTCTAGTGGTTCATACTGTTCCAAAAATTACCATTTTTACAATTTTTTAAAGAAAACATGCGCGACATATACAAGGTCTGTTCTGAAAGTAGTAGGACTGGGTTTTTCCTGGGCGAACGGGCAGACGAGAGGTGGTCTGCGCGTGCAGGATCGTTGAAGGGGGATATTAGGAATGCTGGAGAAAATCGGCAGTCGGCTCTCAGCCGTTGAAGAGAGCAGGTCGCTTGTACTGTGAACCCCTGTTGAAACGTCTCGTCACGCAGAATCATAGAGCGTTTACTGGATCAGCGATACGCGATCAAATTTTGTGTAAATCTTGGTAAAACGGGCAAAGAGACTTATGATATTATTAAGGAGGCTTACGGTGACGCTGCCATGGGTAGATCAGGTGTTTTTTGAGTGGCACAAGTTGTTTCGAGAAGGTGAGGAAAGAGCGGAACTCGACGACCGTTCCGGACGAACTTCGACCAGCAAGACCCACGAAAATGTGTAGCGAGTGAAATATTTACTGAACAGTGATTGTAGGACGAGTACCATAATGATTGTTGATGACTTGAGCATTGCTCAAACCCAAGTTTTTGAAATTGTGGCAGAAAACTTAGCCTTGACGAAAGTGTGGGCGAAGTTGGTGGCGGGAGTGTTGTCACAGGAGCAAAAGGCCAACCGGAAAGTGATCTTCATCATGTGAATGCGGACAGCGATTTTTTGCCCAGCACAAGGCGGCAAAGCTGCCTCAGGCCCCCTACAGCCCCGACTTGGCCCCACCAGACTTTGTTCTATTCCCGAGAATAAAATCGACGCTCAAGGGGAAACATCACGGACCGGTAGAGGCTGTTCAACGGGCCGTGACGAGGGAGCTAAACACCATTCCGGTGCAAGCGTTCATGGTGGCGTACGAAAACTGGAAAACTCATTGGCAGCAGCGTGTAGGTGCGGAAGGGTGCTACTTCGAAAAATTCTAATCATTTGTACTATTCTCATGAATAAATCTTATTAAAAAAAATGAGTCATACTACTTTCAGAACAGACCCTGTACGTGAGTAATATAAAACGCATCATCGACTGCTTGGGACATGTACGACTAGGTAAAAACATTTAAACTCGAATAGAAGGGAATACGTTAATGGAAAAAATTACGGGTTGATCAGACATCTCATGCGACATTTCTGTGAAAGCAGTTGAATTTGCTATAGATTAATAGTTCTTGATGACTTTACTCTAAAGAATGATTTTACTCTAAGCCGGGGCTTCACACACGCGACAGAATTTAGCTGCAGGGTGAAAGTGGGCGGAAGTGGAGGGAGAGTGGCGATGGGTGAGTGGCAGATCCCTAGATAGCTCAGGGGGTTGGGAGGCGGCTGGTGGGTGGTGCTTCAGGAGGTTCGCTAGCTTTCCCACTGCATCTCTGAATTCGATTTGGCCATCGCTTTTTCGTTCCGCTGCTGCATGTGCTCCTAGCTGAGTGTAGGCCTGGAGGGTGTAGTTGAGTGGATGGGTGATGGATGGCGCTTCTGGAAGGTGAAGGCGGACGGGTGTAGGGGCAGGGCGGTGGGTTCACGGAGACGGTGGGTGGCCGGGCAGCCCCCATCTAGGGTGTGCGATAGGGAGGTGGCTGGTTCTTACTGGAGAGTAAAGGAGGAGGCTCCTGCTGGAAGCTTCGTATCAAAAGACGGCAGATTTCCGTGTGCGTGTGCGTGCGTGCGTGCGCGTGCGCGCGATCGGGGGAAGGGGTGAAGTTGAAGGTTAAAGGTTTATTTCCGCAACTAGGTGTTGCGAGGACAGAAGGGGAAAAAGCTGCATAGACAGCTTGAGAGGTCCTGGCTTCCTCTTACAGTGCAGCATTGACGGCGGCGGAGTACGACATCAAACAAAATGTAAGGACAAAAATCACGTATGTTCGGTACAGAGAATGAGACATGTACAGCCTTTGTCAAAAGTTTAGAGCCCAGGGGGTTTGCTTCAAAACACTATTGTGGCGCTCCTGTAGCACTCATGGAAGTCCTACGCATCGGAGGGAGGGGGACGAAAAATCTTCTTACCTTCAGGAGATTTGGGATGCTGAGCGCGCATTATGAGCAAAGCAGCGTGGCCCAGAAGCAGGCCCCCTGGGCTCTAAACTTCTGACAAAGGCTGTACATTAGTATGCAGTGCATTGTGCTTGTAAAAGAAAAAAAACTGCATTAGATCAAATAGCTCACAAAGGCAAAGACGGGGAGGAGAAAATAAAGGACAGCAAAATTGACAGGTTCGCTCAAAATGGTAAGAGCAAGAAAAAAACAACTACTAAACGAGCATTTGGGGCAATTCTTTCAGAGAAATATTGGATACATCAAGATTCTTGTGGCAGTACAACTGGTTCAGAAGTGTCAGTAAGGTATGTTGCAACATTTGTTTGCAACAAGTTAGCACTGCTTTCGCAGTAAAAATCCTGAGGTTGCAGAAAAATGCCATTTCCCTGCAGGGTATTAACGCGATAGCGTTAAAGGCCCCGTTATTCCGAAAATCCGGCGTCGGCGTTGTCGTTGTGCATTGTGAGCGAAAAATCACGAGTATGACTGGCAGGTAGTGCCCAGAGAGCAACCTAGGAGGCAGGTGGGTCACCTAGGATCACGTGACCTTGCAGCGTCATCACAACTAGCCCACCGGAATGAGAGCAAACTGCCCGCCTTTGGCAGGTGGCATTTAATGATTGGTCGCTCGGAAAGAGCATCCTCGGTCGCATGTAAGGCTCACCGCTGGGAGCACCGGACATCGCAGGGCAATGCCGAATCGTATAACCGCCGAGGAGGGCTATGAAGACTCTCAGAGATCTATGAATGTAAAGTAGATGATGGCCTTCTGCATATATATGGTTATTATCTCATCACGCTATCACGACATACCCTTGAAGCGGAGCTAAAGCGTCTCCTCCAATTTTGCAGCCTTATATTCATACTGAGCTGCTGCAAGTAAAAATACGAAACGCGGCTAATACATAGCTAATCTGATTGCAATTACGTTCAGCGATTTTGAGCCGAGCAACTTTCATTTTAGGCGAAAAACTGATTTTTTTTAAAACTTGAATGTCATTACCATCGGTGTTTGTTGCCTTGGAATGCCACTGCACTGCAGAACACGACAGCGGCGCTTCTGGAAAGGTGCGAATATAGTTGTTTTACCTATTCAATCTAGCAACTTCGATCGTGATAAAGTGCATAACATCATAAGTGTATGACTGGGAACAAAAACAGAAATATTTAGGCTCGAATAGACCCAGTGGCACTGTTGAGCGTTCTGTCGCAACCAGCATACTAGGGAGTTCATATTACCATAGCTTCCATGGTGTGCGCATTGCTGATCTTTGGAGACCACGGTAGAATCTCATAATGTAAACTTAAGGGGACCAGAAATTTTTGTCCGAATTATCCCAAGTGCAGATATCATCCAAAAGTAATTATGATTTAGCTTTATGAGTTTTGCTTACAAATATTGTTTTGCAGTGTTTCCTCTTTGCAAACGTAGGTATTGATTTCTTTGCCCCGCCAACATTCTCGAAATGATTTTGTTTTTCGAAAAAAAAAAGCGTCAATACGCTGGTTCACAAATAGAGTAAAACAACGTTAGTGAGTTCTTCAAGGGACTAGAAGAAACGTCGTAATCATCCGAGTGTCGAATTATGAAATTACCCTCAAGAAAACTTCCAAAAAATCGACTCCCATCGTACTAAACTGATTTGGCGAAAATATGTGCTATAGACATTTGCTTCGGAGTGAAAACTGCACAGCGACGACTTTTCGCAGTACCATCATGCTTTACTGCATGCCCACTGTCGGGAATGTCGAAGCAGAACTGCTCCAAATAGGCCTTCGGCGGCCTCTCTCGCGGCGGGGCACGGTAACGGATGAGCCTAATCACAAGTGGCGGAGCCCATGTGATGAGCCTTCACCGGACTAACCGCGAGCAGCTCGCGATGAGCGCGTGGTTTTGAAATCACAGGACGAAGCACGCGCACGGAAGCGATGGAGAATGCACATTGTCGCCGGAACCGATTCTCCCGCTGGAACGTTGAGCCAGCTTTTAAAGTGACAAAGAAAATACTAGTGCACAGCTTAGCTCGCTTTTGAGTGGCCGACAGCCGCTATCGCCGCGGGTTGGTAGAGAACCTCAGAAAACGGAACTGTGCAGCGACGGCAGCCTTGAGAGTGACGCCTGCTGTTGCGCCCCCATCGGAGCTTGTGCCGACAGAGATGTGTCATGCGCTTGAGGAGCCGTATTTGTGCAATCGCTTGCAGTGCCGGTATCCGACTTTTGCCGGCGCTCTTTCGCGCGCCACGGGTGTCTGAGAAAGGCAAAAAGATTGCATTAGGCGAAACTGCGAGTCGATTTAGGCGGCGGATTTAAAATGCACTCAAAAATGCCAGCCAACCGAAATCTTGAAATCTGTTTCAATTAACATAAAGTGAAAATTATCGCGTGTCCACTGTACACCCAATGAAATTTTTTCAGTTCTCCTGAAAGAAACTTTTCGTAAGCCGTATCACGCATTACTAATACAGTTCGAGTTTTTTCTCAAGGAGCCTGAAATTTGAGCAATTCACTGGTACTAATGCACACAGTTAATGAACATAACAAGAAGCGTTGTGCTGTGTTGTGTTGGATTTAACGGCGCATAAGCGACTAAGGCTATCATGCGCCAAGCTAAGGGACAGAAAATTTTTATATAGGATGTTATACAAAAGTGTAAATCAACGGTGGTGTAATGGGCCTAAAAAGTTATTTCGTGCAACCTAGTAAAAATATAAGACAAAATTTTAGAAGTGACTTATGGTAAAAGCATTAAAGAAGGTCAGGTGACCTCTGCGACCATCCTTGGCTGCGCAAGGATGTCGAGGCTCCCAACAAATCGAATAAAGACCTCAGCCTTCTTCTCAGGATGAGAGGGTGGCTGGGGTGTGGTTCAAAAAATCTGCTTGCTGTAGAAAGCTGACCATTATTTATTATATCTACAATTTGTTTAAAACACCTGCTATGTTTAAAAACTTAAAACCCTGTGAAGTGTCAACAGATGCATCTTCACCTAAGAGCAATACTGGATGTAAAGGTATATGTTCATTGTGCAACAGAGTTGGAAAGAACGTGGCAACAGCATGATGTCCAGAACAAGAAGAACATGCGTTTATTGAAGCGTACCGATTATATAGCCCGCGAGTGATAACAGGCAGCTCGCACCGCGCATGTCAGCGACAGAGACGCACCGTCATACACGTGCCTGATACATCTTTTCGCGTGAACACACAAAAACAGTTGCAGCAACAGGGATTAGTTAAGTGCACTGATTAAATTCCTCGTCATAGCAGAGGCGTTGCGGGGCCCTCCTGTTCCGGTACGATCTCCTTATTGCTGGTGGCTGCACGGCAACCGGAAGCGAGCTTCCCGCTGTATTGGCCGCGCACGGTGGTTCCCCAGCCGTCCTTTGTGGCCCTCCCGAGGCCTGCGATGCGAGGCAGGTACCAGGTGACGAAGGCGAGGCAGGTACCCGGGGGTTGTCGATTGGCCCACTTGTGTCGCCACCGTCGTCACTGCTCGTCTCGGCATACCGCTCTCGCGTCTCTACGAGATGTCGCCGGTTACGTCGCAGAATTCGTCCATCTTCCGTTAGAAGCTGGTATGACCTTGGAGCCGGAGCGCTTACTACCCTCGCCTTCCGGGCCCACGTTGTAGTTCCTCGCAGCCTTACCACGTCGCCTCGAGAAAGCTTCGGCAACGGTTTGTCCTGCGTTTTCTGGCGATGCTTCTATACCTTGCTGCGCGGCACTTCTTCAAAGTCGGGAAAGTTGGCTCGCAGGCGTCTCCCTTGCAAAAGTTCCCCCGGGGATCGGCCGTCTTCGAGTGGTGTTGATCGATAGGCCAGCAGGCCTTGCCAGAAATCGTCCCCGGAATCCTGGGTTTTCTTCAAGATGCGTTTGACCACCTGCACACCTTTTTCAGCCAGACCATTTGACTGAGGGTAATGGGGACTCGAAGTCACATGTGTAAAGTCATAGTTTTGTGCAAACACGGCAAACTCGTGGCTCGAAAATTGAGGACCATTGTCCGTGCACACTTCTAGTGGCACGCCATATCTTGCGAAGATAGCGCTGAGTGCAGCAATTGTAGCCCTTGCACTAGTGTCCTGAAGTTGCTGCACCTCTGGGAAGTTAGAAAATGCATCGTAAGCAACCAGGTACGAGTCTGCAGCAAAGAAAAAGATGTCCACTCCCACCTGGTACCATGCACATCGGGGAGTTGGCCGCATGAGGAGCGGTTCTTTTGCGTGCGCGTAAGCGAATTTCCTGCAGGTTGGACAGCTGGCTGCCAGAGAAACAATCTCACTGTTAAGGTCCGGCCAGAAAACAAGACGACGTGCCGTCTCTTTACATTTTTGCATGCCAAGGTGTCCCGCATGAATTCTAGACAGAATTTTCTTTCGCATGCTCTTTGGTACGACCACTTTGGAGCCTTTAAAAGGTATTCCATTAACCACAGAAACGTCTTGTGTAAAAGGCTTGAGTTCACCCTCCACTGGTTGGCCCCTTGACAGACTTTGCACCACGGCTTGCAGACAGTCGTCGCACGCCGTTTCTCTCTGCAGTTCGCGCTGCGTCGTTGGCGTCACCATATAACCCAGGGATTCGACTGCGTGAATTTCCACTTCATCCATGCCAGTGTCTTGGCGGCTGCTGCTGTTGCCATCAGCCGTGGATCGTGATAACATATCTGCTAGAACCAAGTTCTTGCCGGGAATGTACTGCGAACAGAAGTCATACATAAACAAGCGCAAAAAAAATCTTGGCAGTCGAGGTGGCATGTTATCGATTGCCTTTTCCGCAATTGATAAGAGTGGCTTATGGTCCGTTTCTGTTAGCAGTTGTCGCCCGTAGACAAACTGATGGAACTTTTCGCAACCAAAGCAAATGCCAAGGGCCTCCTTTTCAATTTGAGCATACCTCTGCTCTGCTTGTATTAAAACACGGGACGCGTATGCCACGGGTCGCCATTCATCAGAATGACGTTGCAGAAGGGCCGCCCCTACCCCGTTCCGCGAAGCGTCGCATGTAATCTTTGTGTCCCTTCGAGCGTCAAAGATTGCGAGCACGGGAGCGGTAGTCAAAACTTGCGTTACGCTTTTCCACTCTCTAGCGTGGTTTTCAGTCCACTGAAAATCGGAGCGACATTTGATAAGATCCCTTAATAACGCCGTTCTTTCCGACAGCCGCGGCACGCACTTCCCAAAATAGTTGAGGACACCCAGCATACGTTGAACCTCCGCTTTGCTTGTTGGTTCTGGAATGTCAATCATTGTTTTAACGAGCTGTGCGTCAGGAGATATGCCATTTCCGGTTATTATGTCACCGAGGAACTTTACTTCGGTCACATTGAACTTGCACTTCTGCGCATTGAAAGTCAACCCTGCTTTTTCGACCGCTTTCAGGACAGCTACTAGTCGTTCACCGTGCTCTTGTCTCGTTGAGCCCCACACCAGAATGTCATCAATATATACTAGCACGCCTGGCAGCCTGTCTAGAACTTGCGTCATTGTTTGGTAAAACACTTCCGGTGCAGATGATATTCCAAACGGCAACCGCAAAAATCGGTACCTCCCAAAAGGTGACGAGAAAGTACATATCTTTGATGTTTCTTCGTCTAGCGGTATCTGGTGGTACCCCCCGTTAGCATCCAAGCAAATGAAGTACTTCGCGCCCGCCAACTTAGCTTCCAAGTCTTCTCGTCTCGGGAGGGGAAAATGCTGCCTCTTAATGTGCCCATTGATCTGCCTGGGATCCAAACAAACTCGCAAACCGCCATCTTTTTTTCTTGGCGACAACCAGTGGACTTACCCAGTCAGTAGGCTCATTCACTTTCACAATGATGTTGGCTCGTTCCATTCTTTCGAGTTCCTTTTTGAGAGGCTCCTCCAGCGCCAAAGGCACCCGGCGGGCTGGCTGCACGAAAGGTACTGCTCCAGGTTCCAGGACCATGTGATATGGCTGCTTCAAGCAACCAAGTCCTTCGAAAATATGCCTATAATTCTTGAGAGAACCATGTTTAGGAGGCGTATTTATAACATTCACGGCACGCTGAACCAGTCCCAAAGCTTCACTGGCGTCCAGTCCGAGTATAGGCTGACGACCGTTTTTCACAATGAAAAGCGTCACTACCGTGTGGGAATTTCCAACGCGTACAGTTTCCGACACTGTCCCAAAGCACGTAATAATGCCGCCGTTATATGCCCGTAGTACTGTGCTCGTCGGAGTTAGTGCTCCAGCTGATGGCAGTTTTCGATAGACTGAAAACGGTAAGAGGCTCGCTTGCGCCCCTGTGTCTATTTTGAAGGCAATTTCCTGACCGCCGACTTCAGCATTTACAGTCCACTCATTCGTGCCACTTTTAATTCCTACGTCTAGTACGTCAAAGTCGTTCTCTGGAAGTGTGTCGACTTCGCTCACTTCTTTTGACTTCCTACAGCAGACAGCAAAGTGGTGAAACCTACCACACACGTAGCACATTTTACCAAATGCTGGGCATTGCTTCGGTTTGTGCTTGCGATTACACTTTCTACACTGCCATTGCTCCCCGTCGCACTTGGGCTCTTTACTCTGTGCATGCTGCAAGTCTGTGCGCCGCCTTGAAACAAAATCCGCACAACTCTCTTCTTTACGCCACACTTCTTTTTGTTATGCTACTGATTCTGCAATTTTGCACATCTCCTCCGCTTTTGCTAACGTCAATCCTTTCTCTTGAAGCATCTTCTCCCGTAATCTAGGACTGTTGGTACCAAAGACGATCTGGTCTCTTACCATTGAGTCGTATAACGTCCCAAAGTTACATTGTGAAGCTTGCTTCTTCAAGTCACGTAAAAATTTTTCGAATGGCTCTCCTTCCGCTTGGTTCCTCGTGCGAAAAAGATACCGCTCATGCACCTCGTTGCTCACCTCTCTGCAGTAGGCGTCGAAATTTCGTATCAAGGTGCTGTAGTCATCCTTGTTCTCGCCCGACTCGAACTTAAAATTGTTGAACACATCGAGTGCCTCGTCACCGGCGATGCTCAGCAGGAGCGCAGCTTTCGAAGCCTCACTTCTCGGTTGGTCCTTGACTGCCGACGCTTGCAGGAAAATCTCAAATTTCTGCTTGAAACGCTTCCATGATGCCGAGACACTCCCTGCCAGACGCAGCGGTTCCGGTGCGACCAGCCGTTCCATGCTTCGTCCGCCGTCGGTGTAGCTAGATCGTCTTAGCCACTTCTGACACCATGTATCCGAGTTGGAAAGAACGTGGCAACAGCATGATGTCCAGAACAAGAGTTACATGCGTTTATTGAAGAGTACCGATTATACAGGGTGTTTCACCTAAGACTTTCTGCAATTTTTAAAAATAAGCTATTTGAATTAGATGCGCGCTTTTTCTGGCATAGCATTGTCACTGGTGTAGTACATCATAATGCAGCTAAGACGTGCTAACTAGCAGGCTTGTTAACCAATATTTAATAGTTAACTTTTAAACTATTACTGTCAGGCTCCTTAATTATTGACAGGCGGGTAGCCCATGGTAAGTAATGTGCATATCCGTTTTTAGAATTTCTAGAACGCGATTATCGTCGGCGCTGTGGCCCAACAAATTTCGCCTACATGGCGCCAAAATACATGCGGTTTGAGAAGCTTGCAGGCAGAGCAACCTCTCCAGTGAACCTAATTCGTCGAGATAGCCAAAATTTGTTGGGCCACAGCGCCGAAGATAATCGCGTTCTCGAAATTCTAAAAACGGATATGGACATTACTTACGGTGTGCTCCATGCCTCTCAATAATTAAGGAGCCCAACGGTAATAGTTTAAAAGTTAACTATTAAATATTGGTTAACAAGCCTGCTAGTTAGCACGTCCTAGCTGCATTATGATGTACTACACCACTGACAATGCTATGCCAGGAAAAGCGCGCATCTAATTCAAACAGCTTATTTTTAAAAATTGCAGAAAGTCTTAGGTGAAACACCCTGTATAGCCCGCAAGTGATAACAGGCAGCTCGCACCGCGCATGTCAGCGACAGAGACGCGCCGTCATACACGTGCCTGATACACATTGTAGAAAACTGCAAAATGCTTTTTCCTCATAGTGTCGAGTTTTCTGTACGAAAATAAAATATGGTTAACGGTTAGCTCTTCTTCGCATAATTCACATTTGGGCTTGTATTGCTGTCAGTAGAAAATTATGTGTGAGGTGCGTGTGTCCTATACGAAGTCGGCAAATAATCACTTCTTTGAACCGTTCCTGGTGTGTGCAGGACTTCCACTCACCTAAAACTGGCTTTACTAAGTGTAGTTTGTTATTTGCTTCATTGTTTCACACGGACTGCCATTTTTGTCTTATGTTACGATGGACTAAGTTAATGCAATCTTTAAACGGTATATTTGCTTTTCTGAATTGCTTGTCCCGAACCTGAGCATCGCAGAAGTCTGGTCTCTCGTTTCCTTTCATTCCGACATGACTCAGGACCCAGCAGAGTTTAATATTCTGTCCTTGACCTGTGGCTATTACTGTGTTATGCATGATGTCACTAAGTAGCGGAGTGATTGTATTTCTAGAGTGGAGAGCAGTAAGTAAACATAGTAAGTCTGTGTAAATAATACTGTTTGTGAGCTTCTCGTGTACTGTTTGCTGAGTGACCACACAGACGGCGTAACATTCGGCAGTGAAAATTGATGCACATTGCGGAAGCCTTAATATTTCATTCCAATTCCCTTGTACCACTGCGCTTCCAACGTAAACATCTGTTTTTGAGCCATCTGTATAAAAAAGTGTGAAAGTACTCTATTTTTCCTCGAGTGCAAAAAATTCTTGTATTATATGCTGCTGTGGAGTTTGTTTTTTACGGAACTCTGTAAGAGTGAAACAGCAGATTGCAGGAAAAAGGTACCACGGAGGTAATGAATCACGTCTTGGAGCAATGCCAGGTAATGTGTCTAGTATGCCGAGGTTTTCTCACATCTCTTCGAAACGCAAGATCAGTCGCCTAGTAGTATGCGGTTTGTTGTTAAATAGTATTCTTGATGGGCACTTTGTGACTATTTGGTGACAGATGTGTTTAGGTAGTGAACGAATTTTTAAAATGTATGAACACGTGAGCATCGTTCTTCCCTCTGTAAGTAATGGTTCATTTGTTTCTACATTAAGACTGTTTATGGGCGACGTCCTGTATGCACCAGTGGAAAGACGGAAACCTAAATTATGTACCGGGTCTAGTCGTTTCAGGTACGATGGTCTCGCTGACCCATATACTATACAGCCATAATCCAGGGAAGACCGCACTACAGTACGATAAATTTATAAAAGACATGACCTATCGGAACCCCAGCGCTTTAGAGAGAGTACTTTAAATATATTAAGGGACCGGGAGGCTTTCTTTTTCAATGCATTTATGTGAGGCAGGAAATTTAAGTTTTCTGTCAAATGTTATGTCTAGAAATTTATGTTCATTTTTTACGGGTAACTCTATTTCGGTCAAGTGTAGGGTGGGATCTGCCTGTAAACCTCGTTTGAGTGAGAAAAAAATGGCCACTGTTTTCTGTGGAGAAAAGTGGAAACCATTTCTGTCCGCCTATGTTGCCAGCCAGTTTATTTATTGTTAGCTGTATTTGCCTTTCACATGTTGATCCGTTGGAGGATGTACAAGCTATCTGCAGGTCGTCTTTATAGACGGGGTACATTACTGACCTTGGGGTTATGTTACTTAGAGAGTTCATTTTTACAATAAAGGGCGTGGTGTTTAAAATACATCCCTGAGCTACCCCATTCTCCTGGATAAAATTCTTCGAAAGGGTTGAACCCAGGCGTACATGGAATGAACAGTTAGATAAGAAGTCTTTTAGGCAATTGAACATTCTGCCTCGGATGCCAAGCTCTGCAAGGTCTTGAAGAATCCCGAACCTCCACGCTGTGTCATATGTCTTCTCTAAATCGAAAAATACCGCAAGACAGTGTCGTTTAGGAACAAAAGCTTCTCGGATAGTATTTTTAAGACGAACTGGGTGATCTGTAGTCGAGCATCCTTTTAAAACCACACTGATGGCTGTCAAGAAGTTCACAGGATTGAAGGACAAAAGTTTATCTTATATTAAGGACACTTTCAAAGGATTTCGTGAGGCAACTGGTCAGGGCTATGGGTCTATAACTGCTAGCAGAGGTTGGAGGTTTCCCAGGTTCAAGAAATTGTACAATAATGGCTTTTCTCCAGGCCTCGGTTGTTTTCCCCGATACCCAAACTTTGTTAAAGAATCTTAAAACTGCCTCTACGGCAGGCTTGGAAAGATTTGCTAGCATTGCATAGTGTATATGGTCGGGTCCTGGAACAGTTCTTTTGCCGGCAGATAGTACTCTATTGATTTCTTGAAGGGTATAGACTATCGTATTTTTTATTTTCACCTCTACTTGTTGAGAGCCTCTGTTTTTCAGCTATGTTTTTGTATTTTAAAAATGACTGCCTCTAGTGTGAAGAACTTGAAACCGCAGCGAAGTGCTCCCCTACTGTTCCCTTATACTTGCTTGTGCACCAAGTGTTGTTAAAAGGGGGATTGTGAAAGGTGAGTAGCCACCGCTTAGTTTTCGCACCTGCTCCCGCATTTGTTTTGATGTGGTTGAGCTGTTTATAGAAGAGACAAGATGTTTTCTCAGCCTTCCGCCGAATAGACCACGCTTGTGCTCTTGCCTTTTTGAAAATAATAAGGTTCTCATGTGTTGAATATCTGCGAAAGCCTCTCCAGGCTTTATTCTGTTTTTTTTTTTCGCCTGTTTACACTCTTGTGTGTACCACAATTTGTGGTTCTGGCGCACCACTCCTGTGGATTTTGGAATTGATACATGTGCGGCAGAAAGGATGCATGTTGTAAACATTTCATTTATCTCATTTATGGTATCATTTTCTAAAACTATATCCTCCGATGTGGCCTTCTTTCTAAACATTTCCCAGTCAGCTAAATGTAGCTTCCAACGCCGTGGTTTCGTGGGAACGACTGTTGGCGAGGATGAGAGACTTATTATGGCAGGGAGATGATCGCTTCCATATGGATTGTCTAAAACACTCCGGTTAAAATTGCTAAACATAGGAACTAAAAGACAAATCTAAAGCACTCATTTTCCCCGAGGTTGAAGAGCAGTACGTGGGTGTACCCGAGTTCAGTAAACAGACGGTATTGCAAAGGATAAAATCCTCTATAAGATGGCCTCTAGCGTCAGTTTTTTCGCTTCCCCAAAAACATGAATGTGCATTAAAGTCTCCAACTACCAGGTATGCCTCTGGTAGCTGCTCTAAAAGAACCACTAAGTCATGAAGTGTTACCTTAAAGTGCGGATCGATCTATATAGAGCACACTGTAATGGTTTTCTGTGCAAGCAGAGTGGCTGCGACAGCTTCAAGTCTTGTTTTTAGTTTAAGCTCACGAGCCGGGACACCGTTTTTCACTATGATCGCTACGCCTACCGACAGCCTGCGCGCCTGCTCTCGATCGCGGCGGAAAACAGCATAATTCTTAAGAAAGGTATTTTTTGGGGACCTAAATTTGTCTCTTGTAGACATAAGGCGACAGGAGCGTGTGCTCCTAGTATGTCTTTTATGTCACTGTAGTTGTTCAGAAGTTATCTACAGTTCCATTGTATTATGAAAGCTATCTTAATTTTGTGCTTGTACCGAGTGAAAAACTAGATCTAGTTGTTTATGTCCCCATGACTCGGGGCCTGTCTTTTTTTGACCGATCCATGGAGCTCCGCCGACCGTCCGACGTGGACGGCACGGGGCTGCCCTGGGTCGTGTCCATCGCCTCTGCGGATGCGCTGGACGACCGTGCCGAAGGCACGTTTACGTCCGAGTTTGACCTCAACCTGTGGGAAGAGGTCTTGAGGCCCGCCGACCCGGGGGTCTGCGCAGCCTGATTTGGACTTGGCGGAGTAGCGTTAGCTACTCCACCTTGGGACGCGGATGGCCCCGCCACAGGCTCACTGCGTGTGGCCAGGACAGGTGCCGAAGCTTGGTGTGGTGCGCCGTGCCCACGCCCCACATCGGCGAAGTTTGTTTTTGCAGTGAAGGAGAATTTGTTCTCCTGAGTGTATTGCCTTCTTGCTCCCTTGAAAGAAATATCGTCAAAAATTCAGGGGCGCTTTGACTGTCTAAAGTGCGTAGAGGCGAAAACGTTTTCCGCACCACTTTGACTGCTTCTGTGGCACTGGTGGCGTCACATGTAATTGAGTACTAATTACTAAGTGATGAGCCCCGCCGCGGTGGCTAAGTGGTTACGGCGTTCGGCTGCTGGCCCGAAAGACGCGGGTTCGATCCCGGCCGCGGCGGCTGAATTTCTTGAAGGCGAAATTCTAGAGGCCCGTGTGCTGTGCGATGTCAGTGCACGTTAAAGAACCCCAGGTGGTCGAAATTTCCGGAGCCCTTCACTCCGGCGTCTCTCATAGCCTCAGTCGCTTTGGGACGTTAAACCCCAATAAACCAAACCAAACTAAGTGATGACAAATCACTAATTAATGTTTAATTACTGATTAATGCCTGAATACTAATTAAATGCTAATAAATGCGCTTAAGCTTCGCCTTTAGGAGTGGAACGCGACAGCGTGTTGTAGCGCTGCCAGGGAGTCCACGGAACACCACCACCCGTTCGGCGCGATGCCTTGCCGTTTGAACGCAACGGTTTTTGAGGAAAGGAAATGGCGCAGTAATTCTCTGTCATCTCGGTGGACACTTGAACCGCACCGTAGAGGAAGGGAGGAAGTGGGAGTGAAAGAAGACAAAGTGGGCCCGTAATGAAGGAAATGAAAATTGTATTTAAGGAAAGGAAATTACGCAGTAACTGTCTCACATATCTCGGTGAACACCCGTCAAAATTCAGGGGGGCACTTTTTTTTACCTAAAGTGCGGTCACTGATGTGTGGTTAAGATGTTAAGCTTCGCCTCTAAGAGTGGAACGCGGCAGCCTCTTGCAACGCTGCCAGGAAGTTCATAGAACGCCATCGCCCATTCGGTTCTACGTCGGTAAATTGGTTTTTGAGGAAAGGAAATGTATCTGTCTCTCATAGCTCGGTAAACACCTAAACCTCGCCGGAAGGGAAGGGAGGAGGATGGCAGTGAGCGAATACACCGTATTCACTAGACGCTCCTTTGTTCATTTCAAACCATCGAGCTGGCATGGCGGAGTGGATAGCATGCTCGTCTCGCACTCCGAAGACCGGGGTTCGATTCCCGAGCTGGACCAATTTCCTAGTCGGTTTTATTTATTTATATGGCCTGACTAGAAGAGCTAATTAAGCTAATTGGGTAATTAAGGAATTAACTAAGCTCAGTCCCACTTACTTGGAGCATCACTATATGATCCCTTCAATTGGTTGCATGGTTACTAGCCAAAGTACAATTGGCCCCGTTTGAAATTGGCGCACTGTGACATCATGACCGTTTCGACCAACTGAAAAGCGTGACATTTCTGTCGACAACTGCTGCTTACAACGATGAGACATTAAAGGCTTTCGCCTTGATAGTTTTCAAGGTAATTATTTATTTTTCTTTCTTCCAGGACGGACAAGCTCTGGAGTATGCCGCATGGTCTCCTTCACAGTTTGCGCAACACGGGGCAGCAACACATTTATCGGATTGGTGGTCCTTCGAAGAGCATTTCGAGTAAGTTTTGCGGCCGCGACAACTCTGTGAGCCGTGGCCGAACCTCTGGCAATTGAAACATTTGCGTGGGTTGGGTATGTATGGTCTTACATTTATATTCAGGTATCCGACTTCAATACTTTCAGGCAGTATGCTGGTGTTGAAAGTGAGCATGAGGTGCTTCGTGTCTATTTCTTTGTTATCCTTTCTGATCTTTATTCGCTGAACATTTATGACATCTTGGTTGTAAGGACCTCAAGCATTTCTTTTTCAGAGAGGTGGGCGAAGTCGATTTCAGATATGACGCCTCAGACAGTGTTTAGGGAACGATGTGAAGTAACGGAGACGGGAATCTCCCTTATGAACACGAGGTTTGGGAGTTTAGAGTACTGGACGGTGTCATGCAGTTCGAGCAGTAAGTCACCGCTGGTCAATTTTGATACCTTGTACCCAAGGCCCAAGGTATCTGTCAAGCACTTTGCTACCAGGAACGGGAATATGAGTCTTGCTTGTTTTTCTTCTGCATTTCTATGTACAACATGGAATTTCGGGGGGGTTATCTTTCTTTTCTGAAAAAAGTCGCCTGCATCGTTCCGCCCTCTTTTCAGAGAGACATCGTGTTCAGAAAGGTGGAGAGCCATAAAAAATTCAAGTTTTTCGGCCATGGTTCCAGCCACCCACCTGGAGCCCAACGACGGGACGGGACAGGAACTTGCGAGCAAGTCCCGCCCACGCCAGCTGTACACCTCAACTATGACCAAATATGACACAACTCAGGGTGGTTGGCCACACAAGGTTAACCCTAGCTGCCAAGAAAAAAGGAAAAACCAGGAAGGGAGGAGGAGATAGGAGAGTTGTCAGAAAGATGATAGGAAAGTGAAAGATGGAGGGGAGGATAGGAAAAGGCGACTGCCGATTTCCCCCGGTCGGGTCAGGCCGGAGGTGCCGTCTACAGGAAGCTGGGGACAAAGGGGTGTGCTGCCTCCGCCGAGGGGCCTTAAAGGTCCAAGCGCTCGGCATTGGCTCAACCACCAGGATCCCCTTTTCCCCGTACACGGCGATGCCACGTACGGCTAAGCGCGGGTGCTCGGGTCCGTGGAGACGCACTGCTCACCATCATCACCTTCCCCAAAAACATGAATGTGCATTAAAGTCTCCAACTACCAGGTATACCTCTCATCATCATCAGTGTGACTACGCCCACTGCAGGGCAAAGGCCTCTCCCATGTCTCTCCAATTAACCCTGTCCTTTGCCAGTTGCAGCCACTGTATCCCCGCAAACTTCTTAATCTCATCCGCCCACCTACCTCTGGTAGGTGGGTTGCCTCCGCCGAGGGGCCTTAAAGGTCCAAACGCTCGGCATTGGCTCAACCACCAGGATCCCCTTTTCCCCGGACATGGCGATGCCACGCATGGCTAAGCGCAGGTGCTCGGGTCCGTGGTGACGCACTGCTCACCATCATCACCCTGCGGGCATGTCCCTGAGGATGCTCAGGAACCCGCGGTGTCGCAACTCACCAACGTCTGCATGAAGCAGACGCCCCTGCAGGGAGAAGAAGAAGCTAAGGGCCACTGAGGTGCCCCCATCCCAGCACACACAATGGAAACGTTTGTGTATTTGTTGAAAATATGTCGTTCGCTTGCGTACATCGCTTACGATGAAAGAAAGCAACTAGTAATAACAAAAACAAAGCGAAGGCTTAAGGAGACTTCAAAAGGAACTTCACGCATTCCGTACATATATTGAATCCGCTCTCGGACTATTTCGCACTTCTTGGGGTTCAGGCAGCGGCTCTCTGACTGAATCGCAATGCAGTCTGATGCACACGTTGTTGCCATACTCTCCCGCTGGAAAGTTTTCGCTTTGCCTTCAGTTGTGCAAGTGCCCATGCACTGACTTTCGCATCCGCTCTCGGGTTGTTCACTCCACTAAGCGGACTACACATTTGACAAATAAATAAAGATATAGGACAAGTAATACGAAAACATCCTGTCGATAGACGGGTGTCGAAGTCCGCAGTCTGGTAGGCTCTGATAATAGTGACAAATAATCTCCGTGTTGCTATTTTCATTCGTGTCAGACAACATGGCCGCAACGCTAAATGGTCTTGATTTCTTTTTGGTACAATTCCTTGTTTTTCAGTTTATTTGCTGGATCAGTCGCGCTTGATTTCGTGTGTTCCAATACATCATGCTGAAAATTGCTTGCGCTGGAAGCGAGGATAAATATTTTATATCGTAATACTTTTATTTTCTTGCGTGAAGATTTAGTGCATTACATATCTTTGTTGCGTTCCATATCGTTTGGCTTTCTTAATTTGACTTGCTGTGCATTTCATGATACAGAACCTCCACCAAATTGTAGCAGGATTTCCGGGGAAATAGCTCAAGAACAGCTAGCCAAAATGCCGATCCGAGCTTCGATCATCAACCTAGCGATCTCGCGCCGCGCGCTAGCGGTGCGGCTGCCGCCGCTGCTCATCTTCCTCTTTACAATCCCTTTAGTCTTTTTGTTATATCTTTGTTTTGCTCTAGCTCTTTTTTTCTAAATTTTTGTATGTTTTTGCCAGATTACTTGTTCATCTTCTTGCATTAAAGCCCCTCACCTCTGGAGGGTGTGGAAAATTACACTTTCGGGGTTATTTATAAACAAACGATGATCAGCACCCGAAAGCCGTTTTACCTACTAGTCTGCAGTGACCAGACCAGCACAAATTCAGATTATAATTGTAGTCGTTCACATCCAAAATAACTAATATCAGTTATCAGGCTTTGAAGTCACTGCGGCTAGCTTTCATGTCTGCAAAGTAAAATTGTTGACGGTCATGTTTAAACTACTCCATTTGAAGAAATTCTTTTAGCGCGGCTGTACTTAGAGATATTCGTACCGAAATTTTCAAATCGATCCGAGTAATTTAGCATGCGAGGTGATGACGACCAGCGCGAAACTCCTCTTTTATGTTACGCAGCGGTTGCGCTGGGCGAAAGCGAAAAGGGTAGAGTTATCGCCAATTGCACTACACGTCACTGGCGAACGAAACACCACACGCAATAGCAGCGTCACATCTGACACGTAAACCCAATGAAGCTGTTCGTTCGAGCACTGCTTCCTGCAGTACTTTTATAAGAATGCAAAACGTCCACATAAGACCAAGCCAAATGAAAGGCACATGTAAAACCGAACGGGCTCCGTCCTTCATCGGTCCCAATGTGTTCTTAATTTGCTTGCGTCTTTCGTACCATTGCACATTATCGTCGTAATGCATCAACAAGACCATAACGAAAATCAAATCGGATGAGTATACTTCCGCCCCTGAGCCAAGTTCCTGGCTGGCTCCGGAACTAACACTCACGCCAGAAGTACTGTCAGCTCCACGCGCAAGCTCCTGTTCGTTTATCGGCACAAACGCCGACCTCCTTCCGCTGACACCTCTGACGGCCCTTATATATAAATTGGCGCCTCAGTTTGCGAGAAATCACGCTGCGAGCGAAGAACGCATCGTTCCGACTGAAACGACATGGCCAGCTACGGACGTAAGTTGCTTCCATGTCCTGTAACTCTGTCTTGCGCATTGGTTAACTGCGAAGCAGCTGTAATGATGGAAATGTTCTCATTTGTTTGAATTTTCTCACTTTTTAAGGTAATGCGCGCCCGCCTTTTCGGGTGAGATCTGCTTGTCATGCGGACTGCAACTTGTTGTTGCCTTAATGACATCGCACATACCCATGACGGGGGATATGCCAGGGTTCAGTCAGGGGAGCCAAAAGAGGAGGATAAATTGGTGCTAAGCTAATGGTTTTCCTTCGGGTAAGAAATCAAGAAAATTATAGAGGAAAATTACAAAATAATATTAATAATAATGATAATAATAATAAACGGGCGAGAAGACAAAAAATTTATACATATATATATATATATATATATATATATATATATATATATATATATATATATGATAAAATCACCAGAACACTGGAAAAAGGCTGGTCCTCCAGCCGAAACGTCGTGAATTAAATCTTGTTATGTTTTTCAAGTTCTGGTGACTTTATCTTATATATATATATATATATATATATATATATATTATTTATAATTACTATTTATATGCTCTGCAAAAACCATAACTACGAATTAACTGAACTCTTTCAATATAAGAAATGTTGGATGAAGCGCAAAGAAACTTTAGTTTTGCAGTTAAGTGAATGAAAATTAAATAGGGTTCATGTTGGCTCAAAATTCATTTTTGTAATGGCTAGTAGAAACGCGTGACAATTGCCACGTAAAAAACGTTCGCAAGGTAAGTGTTGTGGCGCACCATGTGGTTTCTGGGTGTTTCAAACAGCCACGCATGCAGTATACTCTAAGCCAGTAGCCTATTAGGCTGCTTAGCAGAGTGCCTTCAGAGTATGCATGGCTGTTTTTGCTACATTTCACAAACGCTGCTTAATCTGCAGGCTTCTTTGATCCTGCACGTTTACATTTCTCGCGTACGATTCAATATAAGGTTTACTCAGGCATATGCAAGAGTGTGAAATCCAAGCTGACGCTGCCGCAAGGCGCATTAGCGCTACTTACAAAAGAGGTAACATCTGTGTGACAGCGTTCGGTGTGTCCTGCGCTCGAACGGTAACCTAAACTATCCCTAATTCATTAAAAGAAAGAAAGTAAGGGCGCACGAAACGTTTGCTGCTTGAAGAAACGAAGCTGCCGCCTCTACTAATTGATTTATAGCTTCCGAAGCCAGGCGCAGGAGCACTTATATTCCCCGTGGCTGCACCGGCCGGCGTGCCTGGGCTTGATCGCGGGGGTACAGACCGCTGCACAGCATTTTGGCGAATGAGGGAGCTCGTTTGTTTCAATTAACCAACATCTGCCGAGTTCGGAAGAGACTGTATCATTTATGCAAGCATGTACACTTTTGCCATATCAGAGAACGAAGGCATGACGTTCCGTTCATGCTTATCTTATCTTTCCCGTTACCGATTCAACCCCTCTACTTGCTTCATTCGTTCCTCAATGACATCCGCCGAAAAAATGCATGTACGGTTCTGTTAGTCTTATACAAGTATTTGCTGCGACCTCTAGGTATCTGAATGTATACTGCGCCCTCCCCAAGAGGTATACATGTATCAAAGGAGGGGCTGTATGCTTGAAAAATGAGAAATTTTAGAATATGCCGGCAAGCATATTGTTCCTTTGAAATGCTGTCCGGGCGTCCTCCGATACGATGGCGCGCTGCTCGTGCGGCTCGCGCACAGCAGCTCCAATGACTTGACTGGCTTACATCTTTGAAGAGCAACAACGATGCCCTACGCCTCGCACGTCAAGTGCGGATAGCGGAAGCGCAAAAAAAAAAAAAATAATGCCGTTGCGTAAACGAGAATAGAAACACACAACAATAAACTAGCAGGTACGCGTTAAGGGCGCCTGTTGGAGGCGACTAGGTGCCATAGCATGCACAATTACAGATGAATTCTTACAACAGGCATGCTAAAATTCAGTCATTAATTGAGTCAAGTTCCCTTTTTGTTTCCTTCTTTCCTTGACCGCGTGTTCACTTTTTCGTTTGATCTTCTCGACAGAATTGATCTCGAACAACAGTATAACAACCACATTTCTACTGCTCTGTTATCTATGACCGTTTTTCTCGCACTGTACAAGATAGAGAAGCAAGGAATCAACGTTGCAAAACTCGTTCACGAGTACATGTACACCGGTGGCTTAGTAGTTACGGCGCTCGGCTGCTGGCCCTAAAGACGCGGGTTCGATCCCGGCCGCGGTGGTCGCATTTTGATGGAGGCGAAATGCCAGAGGCCCGTGTACTTTGCTATGTCAGTGCACGTTAAAGAACCCCAGGTGGTCAAATTTTCCGGAGCCCTTCACTACGGCATCCCTCATAGAATGAGTCGCTTTGGGACGTCCATGAACACAAACCTACTTAATTCCCAGAGGCTACCTTACAACGTCCTTGGGGGCATGAAAAAGATTTCCTTAGCGCACCATACCAATACCTTGCAGGAACTAATAAATATTCCCACTGCGCCCGCAAAAAACCTCCGTGGTCGGCTTTAAATGATTTATTCCTTTTAGAACGGAAGAAAGTCAATTACCATCAGAGAATGCTTCAGAAAAGTGATTTTGCACCCATCTGGGCATATTTTCGGTAGGTTCGTGTTCAGTGTGATGGAATAGGTGCTATTTTTGAGTAACAAATAAAAAAAGAATGGCGTCTTAATGACGTATCCGTGGCGCGGGTTTTGGAATTTTTTCTATATGACAAAAGCCAACGCCAAGGACGACGACGACAGAATAGTGCTCGGACAGTCAATGAAGTGGCTGATAGCCTGGCAAAAGCGTCCCTCAATGGCCCCGTGCTACCTATCCTCCCTGCTACATCGTACATCACAGCAGCGAGGTTTCGGAGAAGCATTTTGTTAAGCATGACATCTGGATCAATTTTAAGATCTGATGATTTCCTGCATCTTCGGTATCCGTGGAGCAGGAAATCATGCCATTCACGACAGCTTGAAGTCTCTCTAACTAGGCTGCGCTGCCGGATCCCCCCCTTAAATTTTTATTTGCACAGGTCTGGTTTGGCGCTTTCTCCCGTCTGCGCATTCTGTGGTGAACAAGAATCAATAGACCATTTTTTGTTGTTTTGACGACGCTTCACCATGATGAGACGTCGATATTTAGAGCAACCACTGCAACAGCTTGGCCTTAGTTTGAGCAGCCCGATCATATTGTCATTTGGGGCCACCATTCTTGGTTACAGCCACAGGTCTGTTTTTACCGCCATTCAAATTTTTTTACTGCAATCTAAACGGTTACCTTGCTAATATTTTATTCTTTCTTTATTTATTTTTTACACATCATTACATTTTTTTATTTATTTTTTTTTCTATCCCCCGTTGCTACTATTACTATTTTCATTCATTTATTTATTTTTCAACTCCCTCTGCTAGAGATCTTGCAGAGTCCACTTCTGCGTGCTTTATGCTTGTCCTGTTTCTTTTTGTTCTTTCTGCTTTCTCTTGAAGATTCCCCAGCATTCTGCTATTTCTATTTATTACTTAATTTATCTATTTATTTTTTTCAAGAAAACAAAACCAAACAAACAAAAAATCTCAAAAACTCTCGATGCACCCCTCTTCCTGGCCGATCCCCCTGTGTGGGTATGCGCCAGTCTATGAGGTGAACAACAACAACAACAAGTCGGCAAATAACCGACCCAGGAACTCTTCAGTCGATTTAACTTGACAGGAATTTCAACTGACAAGTTCAAATTCCTCCATAAGTGACGGCGATGAATTGGGTTTATTATTCGCCGACTTGTCCAAGTATCGTTCAGACTCCATTGTTGTTGGCCTTGCTTTTTGTCGCGCGTCATGTAAACGCAAGCTGTGGCTTGTTTCTGGAGGCACCTTCTTAGATAAATAAATATATTACTACGGCCGTATAAAAGTGAATATCATTGCCTGGTTGATATCACTAAACACAGGCCCCGCCGCGGTGGCTCAATGGTTACGGAGCTGGGCTGCTGACCAGAAAGACGCGGCTTCGATCCCGGCCGCGGCGGCTTAATTTCGATGGAGGCGAAATTCTAGAGGCCCGTGTGCTGTGCGATGTCAGTGCACGTTAAAGAACCCCAGGTGGTCGAAACTTCCGGAGCCCTTCATAGCCTGAGTTGCTTTGGGACGTTAAACCCCAATAAACCAACCGAACCAATCACTAAACACAGAAACGAGTGAAAGAAATTGCAGTTCTGTTTCATCGAAAGCCGTCCTTTATTAACTAACTATTACACACTTCGATGCGTCGCGACATAAAAAAAAAAGGTATTGAACGGCAGGAAGGCGACCACACTCCATTCAGCTGCCGTGCTGTCTTCAAACGTAGACCCAGGTGACAGTAAAGCGATCTGCGAGTAGAGTCCGAAAACGAAACTTGGTCATTCTGCAAAACTGTCACACCGGAGAAGTAATATACGTACCATCAACGTCGAACAGGAAAGAAACGCGAACAGGATAACTTAAACGCGAGAACGAAAACGCTCAACAGCTCCTAGGAGATTGAAACCAAGTTCGTTAGCCCTGAAAAAGAGCTACTATTGCGTCTTAGAAGTGCACCTAAACTGCACTGCTGTTCAGTTTCTTTCAGCTAAGAACACGCCACGCATAGCACGATTGAATTGTTTTGCTCTCGTTTCATTCGATGCTCACAGAAGTCAATGAACCGTAAGTGAAAACGCGAACAGTTTAAGCGGCAGTGGACACTTGTTCTCGCCCGAGAGCAAAAGCCTAATGTCTACAAATCAAGCTCAGGTCCATGACGTCTTTATGCATATGCGTGTTTTATTTAACCACTGATTGCAGCATCGGTGACAGCGAGCTCCGAAGCATGACGGATAGAGCGCTAAATAGAGCTCCGTCTGTCGTAGGCTCTTTCAAAGCGACCTCATTAAACGTAATAAATTTAGATCGACTTTAGCGTTTAATACATCCATGTAAAACTACCGCTCGCATAACAATCCACCAGTAACAACTGCGACGCAGAAACCAAAGAGCGCAGCAAAGGGAATGGATGGAAGGCTTTACGGAATGCGACACTCGTCCTGAGAGCAGTAAAACCACACCTTCAGGGTTAAACATCAAAGCTACGCAGCCAGACTGTCATCTGAATAATCTTGATTAAGTTACGTGTAACTCGCACTCTGCCCTATGACTAAAAATATTCAGTGATAAGCGTACATACAGTATGTTTCCAAAAAAATGAGAGGCAGCTTTTTATAATTCAGAGCAGGCAAAAAATGATGGAAATAAAAAGCGGCCATAAAAGGGCGAACACGAAAAGAACCGAAAGCAGACATTTCCACCTACAAAAGCTCCTTACTTAAGAGGAGTGCATTATTACGTGAAGGTGTGTTTAGGCAAATCGAGTCAGTGTTTTGTTTGCTGGATATGTTTAATAGAGAAAAAAATGAGAATATCATACCTTTATACAAAGCATACGCTTACTTATACAGGGACGGGGCTAACTACTGACTGCTAGCAGCTAACAACTTCACCGCATGTAATAGCATTGCGTGGAAAGCACAGCGTCATTTGTAACGTAAAACAGAACAGGCGGAGAGAAAAAAAATACACTGAAGACACTTGGAAGATAGGGATTAACTGTAACAGGCGTTCCGCATAAATTTTCGTTTTACCTTTTTCTGCATGAAAAAACAAGAAGCATGTTTTTCAACAGAAAGATTATGTACAGGTAGAACCGAAAATTTTTGCTTTTTATGAAATAATTTTTGCACACTAAAAACAGACAATGGTTTGAAATGACAGAAAAAGAAAGCAAACGCACACTGAAAATATGCCTTTCAGTGAGTTGTGATATACCTTTCAGAAGAAAAGACTTCAGTGTATCGCAAAACCAGGGTAGACTTTGACAAGGACGAAGGTGGACTGGTGACACAAGAAGGTGAAGTTCAAGGCTCCATAGCAGACTCTAAATTCAGCTATGAGCACAAACAAGCCCCCTTGGAAGGTTTATTTTAAGAGACACTTTTGGATACTTTTCAATGAACGCATGTCGTAACTGACAGGAGATATTGCCGCACAAGAAAAGACCGAGCACTGGATCACCTTTCAGATTTCAGGCGTGACTGCGCCGCAAGCACATCTTCCGACAAGGTTAGAGTCCTTCGGAGCCCAGACTGAAAAGCATCGCTATTGACCCGTTTGATGTATCACATAATATAAAAATCATCAACAGTAGAAATCGATCATCAAGGCTGGTTGTAATATTACTGCGTATGGTAAATAACAGAAAAACATTTCGAAATATTTTTTCTCAGTTGGCGAGTACGAAGTCAGGATTTAATTTCAACTCTTCATAAACAATTTTTCTCTGTGTCTATTTTTGCACGACGAAAACATATTAATTACTCGAAGCTCACATAAAGGCATCCTTTTGCTAAAGTGATAATCAGGATCTAAAAGGCGTCATCATAAAATACTACAGTATTCGCGAGGACAGGCTCAGATATTGTATCATGTACCGCATGTAACAAAAGGTACTAAGTTTACCCGCCGTAAAAGCAGGAACAAGCTGCGCAATTTGAAAAAAAAAAAGAAAATCGCAATAGCGCGTCTCATTCAGCGCTCACATCAGCGCTACTTTCACCCCTAGTCTAAGTTCCTGGTTCATTTATCGGCGCTGACACCCACCTTTCACCAATGACGCAGCTGACATTCGTATATAATGGACCATTCCGCGAGAGAAATCGCACTGCTAGCGAAGAGCGCATAGCCACTACTGCAACGCCATGGCCGACTACGGATGTAAGTTTGACCAACATGTTTTCTCCGCTCCGTGTTGGGTACCATTTAACTGCAAGTTTGCGACGACAAAAATTGAGAAGTTCAGTTTTTTGGTACATTTTATTCGTAACCTTCTGCCTCCCTTCAGTGTAAGTTCCTGCTTGCAGTGCGGTGTGCTGCTTGTTTTGCCGCGATCTTCATATTATGCCTGCACTCGCGTAGGGCTGACCGTAATGGTCTATATCTCCTCTTCCCTCTTCTATCCTTCATGCGCTCCTTTCTTCCCTCCTGCTCGCCTCTTTCTGTTCCTTCTCATCTCCGGAGCAGGCAAGCATGTCAGTTGCCAGCCTGCTTCCTTCTCATTTAATTTCGTCTCTACATCTCTTAATTGAACACGGTAATATCTTCATAGTCAAGCATGTGGTCCGGGCGACAAAATTTTCGTTGAGCTTGGCTGAAAGAATTTGAATAAGAAGCTTGTACACTATTACCTCAAATGACTAAAACTTCTACCTTGGATAGCTCTTTTGCGAATAATTGCGTAGCCACAGCCACGCTTTGTCAAGGAGCAACCATCACTCCCTCATAGGCAAACTCTCCCAATGGTTAACCGTTCCTCGAGAGGACCATGTGGTGTCGTTAGTCCCATTCTACCTACTTTGTAGCATAGAGCGTATGATGCACGGGGTTGCATTTCGTTTCTAGAAATGAGGCTTCCCAGGCTGGAGCTAAAACTCCATGGCGTGCTATACTCCTGAAAATTTGTCTGTCCTGCGTCTGAAACTCAAAGCACGTGCTCAAATTCTCACCGATGGTTGCTATACAAGGTTTGGTAAAATTGCCTCGCAGCGAGCATGTATCGGCCGCCGTGCCACTGGGTGCTCTGCCACAAGGACCACATTCCGCACAACGCGGTGGCCGGTGGCGACGACCGGGGAGGCGAGGTCATATACGTTGGGCGTGCGGTACACTACGGTGACGTGCTGCCGGGCAAGGTGGTCCGCTCCGAGGGTCTCTGTGTCGTTCCCTACGATGGAAAAGAGTTCTACTATCCTGAGTACCAGGTCAGCACACTGCCATCAGTGCCTGCACTTCTTACGATATTTTGTGTGCATATCTATTACACGCACATTGTTTAACTATTTCTACGACAGTGATTAATGGAAAGGAATAAATTGAGCGGCTTTCACCTGATGACGACGTTATCAGGCCGCTTCGTTATACGCGATTAGTTCTTCCATGCAGCGAGCGAAATCAGATCTTCGTTATTCTGTACTAAATGCATGCACACTGCGCTATACTAAATGTTTTTCTGTATGTGTGGGTTTTGTAATTAACTTCTCATATAAATCATCCCCCTGTATTTCTTCCGTATTTTTACTACGCCCTCCTTTGTTTCTCAGTTCTAACGCTCTTTTAATCTGTGAGGTACTGCTTTGTATTTTTCGATCCTTCATGGTCCTCCGACCGTGGCTATACTTGCTACAGAGCAAAGTTGCTTTCTTGTCAAGTCTCCCTTACGCCTCCTCACGCCTCCGATCAGCGGCTAACCTGGCGTGGCCTGTGTGCAAACCTCCTTTCTTGACCGCTCCACCGCCTCCAAACAAAAGAATAGTACAGCGGTGAGCAGGTTGGCCTAGTAAATTGGCAAAAACCGTCGACGCCGAAACAACGAGCACTACAGTCGCTTCAGTGAAGCCCTCAGTGGCGCCTTCAAAAACGCTAGGAGCATTAACCGCACGCAGCTATAAACTGTCGAATTTTACACTACATTTGCACCATTGTAGTGCAAGGAACAAAGTTGACGTACACCCGACAGTGAGAAAAAAAAAAGGCAGATCGCTTTGAGAGCCCAACAGGCCGGACGAGCAAGTTAATGCAAAAGTCGCGTGGAATGAGGAGTTGAGTGCACAGCCTCCAAAGCTCTCCACGAGCGGAAAAAAAGTTTCTAGCAGTGGATAAGTATGCCTTAATGCATGGTGAAATAAAAGGGTCGTCATTATGTTTCACGTTGAATTTCTGCTTTGCAGGCACTCGTCTCCGATGGTGCTTCACTGGCATGGCTGCCGGCTTCTAATGGAGCTGTGCCGAGTGGAGCCATTCAAGGAGGCGTGACTGCCTCTGGAGAGCCGCTCTACATAGCCCGTGTCCATCACGAAGGAATGCTGCTGATCGGCAAGGTCCACCCGTCCTTGAAGTGCGCGTACGTTCCCTACATGAAAAAAGAGCACAAATACACCGAGTACCAGGTCCTCGTCTGCAAGACGATCAACTTCTGAGAAGACACTGAGCGACGCTACGCACATGCAGAGTCTCTGTCAAACAGCTCTTGGAAAATCAGTACGTTGATTTAGTTGGCATAGCCAAATTACAAGCAATTTAATCAACGACCGGTGTTGACAAGGGATAGTAGGAACCTGTCCTCATTTTTGTTATTTCTGAATTGAGTCCAATGAGGAGCTGCTTGAAAAAGCTATGCTGCGAAATTCTGCTCCACTCGGAGTGATAGTGGCGATTAAGTCAGAATCAATTAATATTAATAAAACGCATTAAAGCCCGCTGATTGATTTGTCGCTGCCTATCTTCTTGTTCCGATGGAATCACTGCTTGTTATTATTATTTGTTTGAACCTCAAGGGTCCGTGGCGGGGCATTACATGAGGGGTGGGCGCAAGAAATGGCGGTTAACAATGAATGTTATGTGGGAATCATGACGATGACATGGCTTCCTCGATGGCAGCCTTGAAATGGGCGGGATCAGGGATTAGCGCTAAACCACAGGGAAGGTCATTCCAGTCGCGAGCTGCATGCACAAAAAAATGACTTCTGGAATGTAGCAGTGCGGGCACGATGCGGGATGACGCTGTTAGGATGGCCTGTGCGGGGTATTCGACGTACTGGTAGAATGAGCTGGCTGCCACGGGTGAACAATGAAAAAATCCATGATAAAGGCGGAGGCGTGAAATTCGGCGACGGGAAGCGAGAGAAGGAAGTCGTAGTTGTAATTTTAAGGCGGGTATGCTAGAGTAACGCGAGTAGTTTGAAAGAATAAAGCGAGTGGCATTATCTCATGCTCATAATCTGAACAAGCCTTCTGTGCAACTGCCGACAACCGAACACATATTTTAGGGACTGTTTACAAACTTACAAATTTTTGAGTCACATTCTTCTCACAAAAAAAAAATTGCGCATAGCTATGACGCTTCATTTCATTGCAAAAAACGAAACGACACGTGTCAAAAAATACCGCTGCAGCTGTATCCCATGTTCGCGAAATAAGCTGGATAGATGATTCGTTGGTTCCTTGGGCTGGTTTCGGAGGGTTCTTGCAAGCACTGGGGGCCATTAAAACATGAAGGCGATGGAATGCGCCTCTAGCTGTGAAAGTGACGAGGTTTATAGGGAGAGTCTACTGGTTTCTATAAATTACACACACATTATATATATATATATATATATATATATATATATATACAGGGTGTCCCAGCTAACTTGGACCAAGGTTTATAAAAAAAAACTAAGCGTTCTTCAGAACTGAAATCGCGTGGATGTTGTTGAGGTTTATCTAAAGTTACAGTACCATTTTTTCGCTCCCCCTATTTGAATAATTAGTCGAGATAAATAAATTGACTTTTTAAATATAGCTTGAAACGTTCAGGCGTCAATAGGAAAGTTGTGGAGCTCCACAAATATCGTCCAACCCAGGCACTTCCACCGAGATAGACTTAGCGTGGCCGTTTTTATTCGGGAAAAACGAAAGCCCGCGGAGTTTAAAAAATACCACGTGACAGCGCGCTCCGGATACGCCGCGATTACAGCGCTCTCATCTGTGCTTTGTAAGAAACATCATCCGCTTCGGGCCTTCCGTGCTGCCTAAGACAGGGCTTCGCGATGTGCTTGGTTCTAAGATAAGCGCCAGTGGCAAGGCCAGTGGGTTCGGGCGTGAGTTGAAAGAAAGCGCGGCTCCCGTTTCTGCGGCAATAACTGCACACTCACGTTAGCAGAATGCATGCGGATGAACGATGACAATCTTATGAGTTTGAATTTGGGAGCAAGATCCCAACAAGCAAAGACGCATATAACAAGCCTGATAACGTCGCGTGAATTACGCTGAAAAACAGGAGCCGCGCTTTCTTTCCATTGCCGCCCGTACCCACTGGCGCTTATGATCAATGCTCCACACCGAACATGAGCGCAAGCACAAGGAAACTGATGAGAAGAGTGGCAGACACAGCCTGTCTACATTTCTGGGGCTGGCCAACAGGCAGTGCAGTTAGCAACGCAGTTTCCTCTGTAGCTTTTTTTTTGTCAACAAGTAAATGAACTCTGCTCAGATTATTGTAAAAAAAGAAAGACTATGCCATAGGACTACAGAGGCTAGAAGGTAATAGGACTAATGACTCTTTTAGTCAGTAGAAAAGAGAAAAAACACTGCAGCACAACTCTCCTTTCATACATGCGACCATTTTATGAACATTTTAATCTATTCTGGTATTTCTTTAAAGGAGTATAGACACCAAATTTCAGTTGCATGTTTTCTGCTTTGTAATGATGAAGACATTACTATACATGGATCCCCACACGGTATTTTCCTACGTCCGCTAAATAATTTATAACTGAATTTTTTTCTCTCACCTGTTTCGGTTTCAGCATCCAAGCGATGGCTATGATGTCAAAGGTCAGTACAGATCACTAGTGGCATGAAGAAAGCTGAAAATAATCGCTGCTTCTTCATCAGTGCGATTCTGGCTCTTGAGGTGGGCTGGCTTTAGCATTGTAGCGAGTTAAAAAATGAAGCAGCAATTATATGGCCCTTTTTTCATGTCTCACATAAGCGATACAGACCTTTGACATCATAGCCATCACTTGTTCATTGAAACCAAGACTAAAACTGATGAGAGGAGAAATTCGATTATAAATTATTTAGCAGTCGTGGACAAGTACCACATGGCGATCCATGTATACCAATGTCTCACACATCATTAAAAAGAAGAGAAAACAACCAAGAATTTATCCATAATCTTTCTTTAAGTGTCATTTTCCACAGGTGGAGCTAGCTAAAGCTGGAAAACCAACAACTTCTAGCTCATAAGCCAGCTGTGAAAAGCTTGTGCTGCCTTGGTAATTCCATGCTTGTGTTTTTACGACAAAGGCTTCAAACCATTAGTGGCAATTCTGTTCTTAGTGAATTTTAAATGCCCACAACAGCAACAAGGGAGAGGCTTCTTATGTAATGAGGTATTTTTCTTGCATGAGATTGTTTTTCAGCAAGAAATGTAGACCAGGAGATTGTTTTTCAGCAAGAAATGTAGGCCAGGAACCTATTGGTTTTCTTCTGTGGATATTTCATGAATGAATGTAAGCCTCCTTTCCCGTTTTATTTTTTTTTTTTGTGGCCCTTCAATGCCCTGCCCACATTCCTGCACCAGCAAGTAGTAGTCTGAAAATTAACTTCACAGTTGTGCATGCACTGGAACACGCTGAATAACATATGTCACTTAAACCAACATCAATGTTTGTGAACATATAGTAAATGAAAGTGTTCTGGAATGTGAATTAATGTTTTGTTCTGCAGGCAACATATTGCAGTGTGAGTGTCTCCTACCTACCAAAGGCCTTACAAAAAGTTTATAGATGCAAGCATTAACATGTGAGCTGCCTGAAGAGGAACAGGGACAGCCTGTTTACTTGCATCTGCTCCTAGGGAACGATCACACATGCTTGACACGCTCCATGTAGAGAGACCCTTACATTACTGCCAATGTGTGTAATCAAAATGCATTAAAAACATAAGTGCCATATCAATTAGCAGATTCCTGGCTTTGTGCACAGAGACAAAAAACAAAAGCGACAAATAACAGTATTTATAGAAAAAAAAACAACAGTTCAGATTAGTGACCACCATTACATCGGTCAGATGGGTGGCCACCTAAATGCATGCTTATACCAGTAAGAATAAAAAATTTTGTTTTAGACGCCAAGTCCGGATAATATGCTATGCTTCTATGTTCCATCTCACAAAACTTTCAAGTGGCATGGAACCTAGCCAGTAAGGTGACAGATATCATAGCTGTATGACTGGCTTGTGAGCATATTGGAACAGAATGCTCGTTGAAGAAGTTGCCTTTTGCTTATAGCTTCTAATGCACTGCAAGAATTGGTGGAATGGAATATACTGTTGTGTTTTTCATCGTAAAAATCACACTTTTTTTTATTTTTCATCGGATCATCTTATGCAACTGTACGACTTATTGTGGGAATACAAGCCTCCACCACCAAGCAGCCAAGCAATACCCAGGCGGCAAGAGTAGCAATCAGAGAACACTACCTTGTTCTGCGTACTTCAACAGTCAATCAACCCGCATGCGCTGGTGGGGCGCACGAAATGTACCTCCAAGGGGGAGCGACGGAGAGCTCAAGGCAGAAGAGTTTCGCCAGCTCAAGAAGATGCCACTACCAGCCGCTTCAGTCTGTATTGTGAGCCTTTATTTTTAGCTGTACTATACTCTCTCGCAGTCTAGTTGTTTGAGCGTCCAATTAAATGCATTCATGCTCACAGTCATACGGCAAAAAACAGATACATATTACTGGCACCTCCTTTGAATTGGGGCAGTGGCGAGAGCCATTTTGCCTAGTAAATTAAAGCGGCTGTTTTACTTATTTTGTAGTTTCTCCATTTTTACTTTGAATCCTATTCTACTTACTTTATCCCCCTATTCTAAGCAACATCATTCTGTGTTCTGTGATGGTTCATGCAATTTTCCAATTCTGCTTTTCTCCCACCGATACTATAGCCTTCTCTTGCTTGTCTCTACTACTGATCTGTTAATTTTGCTTTGAATATCCCTAAAACCCAAAGCTATCGGAAGGCTCACCATGGCTTTTCGATATCTGGATGCATAGCTTTACAGTAACATGCTTAATGTTTTATACACTGCTCCCGCTTGATACACAAATATCGCCTTGCTCATACTTGCCTCCATATTGCCTGGCTCTAAGGCAACTTGGGGCTGTATTCTGCAACAATCCATTTGCTTTTCCATTTCATTTGGTCCGCTGCTCCCATTGCTGCACAGCACTAGAGCAGATGTCACACTTGTTGTGACAGTAAAATGCCCATGATGCCACCTGCTTGCATAAACTAGTCTTGAGCCCATGTCACACAGGTGAACCGGCGCCGACGCATACAAGTGATGAAGCATGACGACGCATTTGACACGCCTGACAAGCTTTATCGCCACTAATCCAATCTTGGAAAAAAAAAACTGAAGGTCACTCGTCTGATGAATTGGTGCAGTGTAGTCCGTGTGACTCAGCCGGACTGGATGCAGCGGCATGAGGCTGGATAACAGCAGCACTGCGATCATACTGGCCATGTCTGTGATTAGCCATTTGCTTTCCTACCTGCCATTCCTTTAGTCACATTGACATCACAGTCATATGAAATGGAAAATAGAATGGATTGTTACAGCATACAGCCCTTTATCTAGCCTCAAATAGAAAGGTACTGCCTCTTGAATTATCATACAGCAATTACTTGTGGATTTCGCTTTTGTAACCTGCATTCACATAATGTCTCTTTTGTTCTGATTTTTTTGTCTCGGTTAGCAGTGTGGGTATCACGGACTTTCTTTTTGAGGTTTGTGGCAGCTTTCTGCTCCCTGTTGTAGACTGTGATACTCGCTATAAGCTTTCTAGTAGTTCTTCCTCCACCACATGTCCAAATTTTTACTGTACATGCCTGAAGGCTACGGCTCCCCACCTCTTTTCATCCATTTTAGTGTGCTAACACTACTGCCTGCAATTACGGATTTCACTGGGGTCTGTCCAAAGCCACGCCATGACCTTGAAGCATGAAAGATAAGCAAGTGGCGACGTGCGCATCACAATGAGGAGGTGGTGTGGTAGCATAGCTACAATCAACGAGAGAGCAGCTATCACAGCCGTGGCCGTGTAGCACGTGTCAGCACACACTGTGTGCTCCGGACAGAACGGACGTGTGTTGCTCATGCTCCCTCAAGCAGGGCTAGCCCACCTGATTCGCATCTGATTACCTATAGAAAACTGGCTGTCATTTTTTTCTTAGTCTCTCCTCAAACAATATTTTGCTCTGTGCTTCTTGATTGTGCCTCAAAGGACGATCAGCTCACATCCCCCTGTACAGCTGCGATTGCTGTTTCTTCTGTGTGTTGTGTTAATGTGCTAGGTTTTATGGCACATAGGCAAGTCAGACAAACATGCGTTAAATTCAAGGTTTAGGGAAATTGTTTCCTGCAGAATTTTTTAGAAATATTAATATCAGTGGTGCAGAGGGCCACATTGTTTTGTGTTACCTAGTGAAGAAGAAAGAAATTTTAAGAATGGCTAATATTAAATGCTTTAAAGAAGGTCGGGTAACCTCAACAGCTATCTTTTGCTGGCAAGGATGTTGAGCCTCCAACCCATAGAACAAAACCTCAGCCTTCTTCCCAGAAATGAGAAGGTGGCTGATATTGCTGTTTCTTCATGAGCCCTTATAGTCCATCCCACAAGTTGTTTGCAGCACTGTGAAGGGTGCAGCAACCTGAGCCAGTCAGAACGCTGTGTGCTGCAAAACGTGTTCCCCCACACCTCACTTCCCCCCCCCTGCGACTGGTGGCTCCATCCCTAGGGAGGAAAGAGCAAAAGCGTCCAGCTGCTGCATACAGGAGACTCTGCTGACTTGGCAGACGCCATGTTTATGAATGGTGGAGCATCACTTTGAAGAACGCCTCTGCAGCATTGTGTTCGTGTGAACTTTCTCTGCTAATTTAACCAAGCATGAAATGTTCGCTATGCTTCCATCCCAAACTACATTTTCAATTACAGCAATAATTGTTTGGAAAATAGTCACAGCAATGTTCAAATAATTGAGGAACTGTTTGTTGTCTTCCTTGGCCCTGACTGGACGAGGGATCTTTCGCACTGCCTCAATTGTGCTTTTGCATATTATTAAAGTGCAAAAGGAAAACTGATTTGTAAGGACTGCAGAGCGGCGTTGAGCCTGCTGCCAACATTTTCACAGGAGAACTGAAACTGAGAATTTACTATTTTCCAAACAAATCAAGACACATACACGAGCATACATCACACAGAAGAAAGACATAATATAGTCAGACACTAATAACACTGGCTTGTGTGTACACATCCACAGAACATTTTTTTTGCTGCTATATATATATATATACCCTCCTGGTGAGACTCTCATACTGGGGCCAGTGACGCTTGCCTATTGAGCGAAATTATTTCATATAATTTCAACCATAGTGATTGAGCAAATGATGAATTTAGTAGGTCGAGCTGCTGCCAGCACTATTTTAAAAATCTATTATAGTTCTGCCTTGTTTGTTTAATATGCAAATGTTCACGCGGATCATGGTTCCACTTGATGCCCAGCTGTGGCCACTTGCAGTCTAGTGGTCCCACTTTGAAAACCACTTGCTTAAATGGCACCACTTGAAAGCAAGTGTGACCATTTGTAAAAAACCACTTGCGTTCAAGTGGGACCGCTTGAAAGCAAACGGGACCATTTGTAAAACCACTTGTTTTGAAGTTGCACCACTTGAAAACAAGTGGCACCATTGGGAATCTCACTTCATATTTTCACCTGGGAACTTTATTTTGGACATGTTTGATCCACGCCTTATATTTAACGGAAGGACATTAACGCGCAAGCGTACCTACAACACAGATATCAAGAGGACAATCTGTAGCCGCCATGTGTTGATCCGCTTCATCCCGACAAAAAGAAGAAAACTAGCATGAAAAATCGCAAACTAAAATTGACCAGGGCTGAGTCAACAAATTCCAAACCAACACAGCAAACATGGTAACAAGGCTAAAAACAAGGCATAAAAACAGGTGAAAAGATGGCACAGATGAGGCAACAATTAACATATGGCAAAAAATTCATGAAGCAGTAAAAACACATAAAATGAATGTGGGCCAACAATCAACACAGCCAAAAATTCAATTCAAAATTCAACCAGGTAAAAGGGTGGCATAAATGAAGTAACCATTAACAGCTAAAACTTCAATGAGATACTAAAAGCAGGTAAATGGATGACGTAGTGAGGCACGCACTCAATTAAAAGAACTTGCTTTCTGCCGTAAACTTGCCCGTCTTTCACTTTTTCATAAACTTTATCATCATCCATCGCTGCATGAAGATTTCTTTCAGAAACCTGCCGCCAATTTTCCACACCGTGATCATCCTTTTAAAGTGAAGCGCACGCCATGCCGCACATCCCTTTTTGCAAAATCATTCATACCACACACAATCATCGAATGGAACCATTTACCATCCAATATCGCTACCGAATTTAACACATCTAAATTTCAATAACTGATCTCCGCTTTGGGTACCATCTAATGACATCGACAGTTCTAGTAGTACCATCCTTTGCCATCCCATATGTTATGAAGCGCATGTTACTCTATGTATTTAGATTTAGTAATTCACCTGTTGTTGTTAATGCACTCGGTATACCGGGCGTTTTTTTTTTTAGAAGGTCCAAAATTTAAAAAAAAGGTAAATTGCTTTAGATTTATTTTAGCACTGGGGCTATACTGGAGGCTATGCGAGCTCCAGGCAAGGGGAAAACTGTTTTAATTAGTTCACTGATTAACTAAATAAGTTAATTAACTTTTCTAATTTTTGTTTTAGGGGATATGTTGTATTCGCAGAATTGGAGATCGTCCTCTAAGCAGTCCAACCGAGAAAAAACAATTTTAATTAAAAATTTTTCAGGCACGTTACGAGGCGCGAAAAAGTCACCCTGGTAGGCATCTTCACACCGTAACGAAGCGTCGGGAGCGCCTCTGACGTAGTTCACTCCGCCCTGCGCTTTGCGTCACGCGTCCCGGACTGGCGGCCTGCGCTATCACTGCTTATCTCGCTTCGCTCCGCGGCCTCACGGAATGCCGCGCTGGAACAAAAACGCATTGACACAAAGTGCAGGGCGGAGCGAGCTACGTCACAGACGCTCACAGACGCTGTGTTACAGTGTGAAGCTGCCTACCAGGGTGACTTTTTCGATCGCTTCGTTACGCGCGCAAAGAATTTTTTCATGAAAATCTTTTTTCTTGGCTGGACTGTTTGGAAGACGATCTCCAATTCTGCTAATACAACATAACCCCTAAAATAAAAATTATAAAAGTTAATTAACGTATTCAGTTAATCAGCGAACTAATTAAAGTAGTTTGCCTCTTACCTGGTGTCCGCCGTAGCCCTCAGTATAGCCCCAGGGTTAAAATAAATCTGAAGGAATTTACCTTTCTTTAAAAATTTTGGACCTTCTAAAAAAAACACCCTGTATTTCTTGTTTGTATTTGAAATTTATTTGCATGACTGCGTATAATAATTTCTGTTTGATTGTGTGCTTTTTTATGTCACATTGTAAGTTTCCTTTCTTTTGTCCACCCCCCTTATGCATTACCCTCGAAAGAAGGCCTTTAAGGGCATTTTGAATAAATAAAATAAATAAAAACAGGCCAAAAAGTGATGAGATGAGAACTGAAATGGGTATTGAAAGGGTTTTTAGGGCGGCTTGAAATACAGTACAATCATATTGACCCAGACAGGAATGTGATCTCTTTTTCCAGGAGGGCTACTGATGGCATGCTAACACAGCCTGCTTTTAGGTTGTCAACGATGGCTGCTTCATATATTTCCCGAATTAGCTGGTTCTTGTTTTTTGCCAAGATTCCGGTGCTTGCGAAGTTTGGAGGGCAGCTCTTGCAGGGTGAGCAGTCATGACAGTGGATGGCCCAGTTGCAAGGCTTTTTATCTCTCACATTTCAATTATGCTCCTTTTTGTTCATGCAGCGACCTGTCTGTCCAACGTATTCTTTGCCGCAGGACAGAGGAATAGAATATAAGACTCCTGTGGTGCATGAGACATAAGGATCTTTACGGCTTATTGTGCATTCCTTCCTTCATTCGGCTGGTTTGTTGAAGCGTCTACACAGTCTGGAAAGGCAATGAGGAGGGAAAAAAATAACCTCAACTCCTGCTTTTTTCCCAGTTTTTTAAATTGTGCGAAATCTGGTGAATGTATGGAATGATGTCAGTTTTTTTGTTTCGATCTCTTTCGTTTGATGTAATGGGCTTGTTGCTTTACATGGCATTGAGCTTTTTCTCGGCTATCGAGGAGAGAAGCATTGCTGGCTACCCAGAATGAAGCATTTTCTGGGCTTGATTCTGAAACCTAGTCTCTAGAAAGTGCTTGCAAGACTTGGTTAGCGCGTTATTGAAGGCGGCTTGAACAATGTTTCTCTTTATTAGCTTTGAGACAGGTTTGTTGGCCCTTGACTCAAAAGACCAGCATATGTGTTCTGGTGAAAACTACAACCTCAGCTCGAGAAAGCAAGTGGAGCCATTCTCCAAGGTCTCATCCGTTAAAATCAGGAGTGACAAACTCTGATTGAAAATGTGAAGGTCTCATCCGTTAAAATCAGGAGTGACAAACTCTGATTGAAAATGGCCAACACATTGTCAACCAGCTGCAGGAAATCATCATCGTGGCTGTCTAAAAGAACAAGATGATCATCGACGTGCCTAAAGATTTTAAGAACCATTGTCCAGCTCTGTGCTGACTGCGGTGTCAGGCTTGGCTAGGTACAAGACGCTCAAGTTGACAGTTCAGCACTACAGTTGTGTGTGTCCTCTCTATGTCCTCGTCCGCAAGTGCTGTGATTCCATGATATCTAAGAGGAGTTATGGTACTTTTTACAGATAGCCAAAGCAAGCTTCATCACCCATGTAGCACTCCACCAGGAAGACATTGGTCTACATTGTTAGTCCTTGTCAACTATATGCTGAATTTAACTTGGCTCTATTTTCTTTTAGTAAGCATTCCGTCCTTGCTACATAAACACACATATATGGATGCGTTCAGATAAGAAACGCAATCGAGGTACCATGACCATTTTTTTTTTCAATTAAATTTTTACATGTGATGGGCAAATGTGTCGACACAAGGGAATCGTGCTTAGTTTTAGAGAAAACACTGTAGTTTTTTTTTTTAAATCGTGTATCACACTAGGTGGATATACGATTTAAAATATAGGATTTTGGATCCCTGCAGAAAATAAAATGATATTTTGTGCAACCTGATTAATTTCTCAGTAGTTGTACACAGACTTTTCTGTTGGAAGCAATACAAACATGTCGTTTGGATCCTATAATTTAGCAATTTTTCATTCCAGTAAGGGCAGTTTTTAGGACAACAATGGGACAAGGAGTAAGAAACTGAGGCTGAAATGTTTTCTCAGTATTAATCCATTCTTTTTACTACCGCTTGACAAAATTTGTTCTTCTAGATTGGGCAGATGATTTTTTCATTAGGTGTTGAAACCATCTAGAATTTAAAAAAAAAAGGCGAACTTCGACGAAGGTTAAAAAAAAAGGTCCACCTCAATTTTCTTTAAAACACCTAAAAAATGTTGCATTATATAAAATCAAAGGCCTAACACAGACCATATTTCATTCAGTAATCATTACAGGATTCTGTGTGTTAAAAAGAGCAACGGTGATGAATTCAATTTCCAACTCAGTGTATGTGGTTATGTTTTAGTTAGCACAATGGCAAAGTCTCAGAAAATACCCTGCAAAAATTTGTGTTGCTTGTCAGCCCATTTTTAATCGCGTTCAATGCTAATATGTCTTCTATTTGCTGTAATCTCTTCAGGTCTCGCTGATGCCAGCAAGGACAAATATTTCGCCCTTTCTAACTTGAATCTTCTAATGTTATTTTATTTTTTAATTATCATGAGCATTGTTAAATAATAAATTTCTTTATTTATTTATTGTTTTCTAATGAATTTAATATACCAACGATTGTCCATAGAAATTATTATTTCTGCATTTTAAGATGGGCAAATTTTTCCAATTTAAGTACCAGTACTTCCATGTGAAAAGGTTTTTTAACTGGCCGGTTAATTTCGGCTGAGGTACAAACTATAGTGGGTTCAATTACTCCATTGACTTTCTTTACACAGGACACTGGCAGTGCGCATTATTTGTTGTGTTGTGTTTTATGGCACATAGGCAACTGAGGCCATCATGCGCTAAGCACAAGGTACATATGAAAAGTTTTTCGCTGAATTGTATAGAGATGTGAAAAGTCATCGGTGGTGTAGAGGGCCTAAGACGTTAGTACTAGCTAATAATCACATAGAAAAGAAACTTTATCAGTGGCTACCAGTAAATGCTTAAAAGAGGGCTGGGTGACCTCAGCATCTATCCTTGGCTGTGCAAGGATGTCAAGGCTCCCAATGAACCAGATAAAGAGCTCAGCCTTCTTCTCAGGAATGAGAAAGTGGCTGAGGTCTATCAAAATACCAGCAAAGCAGTTGGTCAGAATTTAGAGCTTCTGAAGAAACCCTGCTTCTCTTAAAAAGCTAAAAATGCAAGACATGTCAACGATTGCATTATCTCCTAAAAGGAGTGCTGGATGAAATGGAATATATTCGTTACAAAATTTAATGAAGTACTTTTTTCTTAGTTTTTCCAGTTTCCCACATGAAAATAAGATATGGTTAACCGTTAATTCATCTCCACATTCTTCGGAAACAGGTTTGTCTTGTTTGGTTAGCAGGAAGTTGTGTGTGGCCTATTTGGAGACGGCAGAAAATCACTTCCTTGAAACGCTCCTGGTGCACACATGACTTCATTCACCTAAAACCAGCTTTAACAAGTTTGGTTCGTAATTTACCTCGTTGTTCCAAGACGACTGCCATGTTCCAAGGCACTGCAGCAATAGGTCGCAGCGTGATTTTATGCACGTTATGCAAGCGTGACTTTCACTGGGTTAGCTGAGCTAAGCCGCAGCTATTTTTATTCTTGCATCTTCATTTCGTTTTCTTGAAATCCACTACACACGGATGCACATTCGGAGCTGAGAGCGCGTATTGTTTGCTCATGCCAGCAAAAGGTTTTTGCTTCTTAAAACAGCACATAGACACAGACGCAGACAGAATTGGGACACACACAATGCTTCTATAAACCAGTATGATGGTCGTGCAGCCAAGATTGCTCCGTAATTGCTCAAGACACCATTTCGAAAAGGCCACGTTTTTGTGGTGGTGTGCGCTCAGATTGCGATGGTGTGTCGGCAGCACAGTGTAACCTGTGTGAAAACATCGATGTGCACAAGGTAGCTGTCACTTGAGCACCGTACGTATTTTTCTTTTTGTGTACCGCCCAGTGTGTAGACTATATATGCCTTCAGTAAATATTTTTGTGACGAATGGTGACCATACAGACACAGCTTCCTCTGTATGTTATGATGGCTTTGATGACAGGACAAGTGTTTGCGCACAGTACGTGTGAACACCAGATCAGGAATTGAACTCAGGGAAAAATGCCTAACTGGCCAAAGTGGATAATTTGCAGTTGAGTTGAATCCAGTTGGAATAAACAGAGAACTGACTTTTAACCATTTACAAGAATCATATGTCACAATTTAGTCGCAGTTATTGCAGAGCGTACAGTTCCCTAATGCGTGCCAGCTCATGTATCCCATTTTCATCAGCATCTTCCTTGAAGTGATGCAAAAAAGAAGACAGTAAGCTGAAGGTCATGCTTCTATATGCTACCCATGAAATTATGCTACCCATGAAATTATGGTTAATTGTAGTTATTATGATACGACAACCATTAACAGTGATGTGACAAGCAATCTATGTGTTATTTGACTATGACTCAAGAAGTAAATTTGTCTCTGCAAACTATGCAAGCTAATTAGAATAAAAAGGAAGTAACTACTTATTGCATACACCTGAGTACAGACATGTGTCTACAAAGGAACACTACATAAAGTTTTCGCAAAAGATTTGCAGTTGTAGGAAATTTCATCCTTGTCCAGATATCGAAGCCACGTGACCAATGCCTATCCAGGGCAGACATTTGTTTGCCTTCTTATGCATGTGGCCATTCTAGCACAGTTTAAATTTATAGCAGGCACACCTTAGGCAAAGATCTTGAAGCTGCTTGTGGAGCAATTAGGTACGCCTAAAGAGAACTGCCATACAAGAAATATATTACAAAGAACCTGCAAAGAAAAACCAATTAGCAACCCTTTAGCCTTCCTTGAAGCAGCATTGTCATCATTTGCTTCTCACTGAAAATGTAGCAGAGAATGTGTTATACAGGCAAGGCTGCAAGACTGTGTTATTTAATTATGGTTGGAATTATGGTGTAAACTAAGATGGTAGGCAATCAAAAGCTGTAGAAGGCACTTGTCCTAGTGAATAAAATACCATGGTCATGGCGTGACAGCATATGCAGCAGAGTCACACAGACTACGCATGCTCCTTTTCATGTTTTTCCAAGGAAGGTCAAGTCACTCCCAACAGAACTCCCCCCACTTTTACTTGCAGTCCAGGTTGTGTTTTGTTTGATGGCACTATAGGCTGACAGACAGCGTCCAAGTAAAGCATAGGTGTATTCAATTAATTACTACAATTTCCAGATAAACACACATGAACATGGGGCTAAAGACAAGCACAGCTTGATAAGACCTGTGTCCTCACACAGACATAGGCAACATGGCCCCACTATGATATGCCAGCATGTGCATAGCAAATATAAATGAGATAGATCCCATCATCAATGTTATTTATACTACACTTCCATGCATGAAATAGTTCACAAAATAAGAGAAAAGAAGGTGTTGGTTAGATGTTTAGGGGAATCCCCCAAGGCAGAGTAGCTTTCCTTTGTAGCCATATGGCTGCGCTCAGGTGGATGTCAATGAGTAATTACTCCCTTATCCGAAAAGAATATGTATTGGATAAGATGAAGAAAAAATGGGAATCCTCTAACTCTTTGTTTGCATGTGAATAATTGTAACTGCTAATTAAATAATTTGTTACATGCTAGTCAGAAATGTGTATTTGGCCTTTTATATGGATCATTCCACTAAACTATTTTGTCAAGTTAAAAGTTTTCAGTAGCCGGATGAACGGGTGATTGCCACAATTCTTTCTTTCTGGATGGGCCTTTTCTATCATTCTGTAACCAGTTTTTTTCATACTATTCCAACCAACCTTGCTATGAATGTCTGCGATGCAGACATACAGCATGTTTGAGATTAAACTATAGTAGGCTGCTGTGCAATAGGCACGTTTCTTGAACTGTTCCTTAGCATGCAATTCAAATACGCAGCATAATGTAAACATCAGAGGGTAGCGTAGCATCTATTTCGGACAAATTACAAAGGAGAGTGGCTCAAGAATCAAAAGGCCAGGCTAAACACAGCTGTGTGTTTCGCTGCCTCCTAGATTTTTGTGTCATGGCATTTGCACGCTTGCTTCAAAACAAAGAAGCTGCAGATGCCACTTTTGTGTTTCCTGAACATTCATAGCATGAATTTTATTTATTGTGCAAATATGCCCTTTGGCATAAGAGAGTCATACGTGCTGCACTGAAGCCTGTGGTCAGGGCCTCCTGGACATCGCAGACTCCTCTTTCGACCTGCCTCTTCTGTCCCGCTACTACTACAGAAGCGACGGTAGACCACTTCTTGTTAACTTGCCCTGGACTTCGGACGGCACACAAGCTCCACCTCGGCAGCCAGGATAACCACTCCAGCCGACCCCCAGACACAAAAATCTGGATGCATGAGCCCCAACACTGGGCCTTGGCATTTACAGCCGACACCGACCTGCATATGCACAAATGCATTTCTTTTAGATCATTTATTCCAGGCACACTGAGGGCTTCTTCAAATGAGTGTGTGATATGACATATTCAAGAGACAGCATTACAATCAGGAGTCATCTTTAACACAGTGAAATAAAGCTTGTTTATCCACACATCCTGCTGACCCAGTTATATCTGATATGAAGCTATATATGTTCTTGTGAAACAAAACACCAATAATTCTAAGTCATACTAATGATAGAACAGACAAGGGAAGAAAAAAGAGGGGCTTGTTATGACATACATGTTGGAAGCCAACAGTCACTTAAACCAAGGAGCATAGGGGATTTTTTTTTATTTGTGGTGTTCTTTAATGGAAGATTAGCTAAGCAAATATTTAAATTGATGTTATCTTTAAGTATTTACCTTGTTAATCTCCCATTTATGGACACCACAAATTTAAAAAAAGTTCCCTATGCTCCTTGGTTTCAGTGAGTGTTGGCTTCCATCATGTAAGTTGCAAAACTGAGCTAGTTGGTATACATTCATTATGAAAAGTCCAGGCACTAATGCCTGGATTTTTCACAATGAACATATACCAACTAGCTCAGTTTTCTGCCCTGTTGCAACTTATTTCTAGTACAGTGAGCACTTTACTGTCTTCTAACTTTGACCTAGCTAGCCCAGCAGTAATTGCGTCGATAATCGCTGTATGCGTGTGCAAGGCTTGCACCCGCTCCTGGTACGCAAGGTACGGCTGGTGCCCTGTGGACATTGCTGGGGTTTGTGGGTTCATGGAACCTTCAAGGGGCCACACCAGAGGGTTCACCAAGATGCTATGTACCGAGTGGTGGCACCAGGCAAGATTCTTTAAAGATCACTTGAAACTAGTGTGCGGTCTCCAAGGAGATGGTTCCGCGAGTGATCCACGACAACCGACAGGATGACAGAGATGGTATTTGGCAAGACCTAGGCTTCCTGAGCATGGACGAGAAAAGTCCACGAAAGAAGGCAACATCATAGTTTTAGGGGACAAGCCTGTTTCAGCGGAACACCGGAAGGTTTTACAGTTGGGGCCGAAGTTTGGTTTTCAGACCGTTCTTCATCCCATGGAGAAGCTTGCTTTCTCAAAGACCGTGTATGGGTGCGTTTCTAGTGACTTTCATCCTAGATGCGCGGACGAATGCCTGTCGGTGCTGCAGAGGACTGAAGAGAAGCAAAGGAAGCTTGGGAGCACAGACCAGCTGGCTTAATATATGCTGGATCATGGCCTGCAGATGCTGGTTGCTGACAAGGATGGAGTATTCGTCGTCATGCCAACTGGCACGTTCAAGGAAAAGGCAAGTGGGGCGGTTGACAAGAATTTTAAAGAAGTGCAATTCAAAGCGAGTGCAGTGAAGAAGCAGGCAGTGACACTTCTTCAGAGCCACAACCTTCTACGTCTAGCGTCTTCAGTACAGGCAGCCTCGGCAGCTCATCTGGAGGCCTTCATCAGCGTGAAGACACATAAGGAAGGTATGCCGTTCCGTTGCATTGTTTCGGAGAAGAACTCATGGCAGGATACCATCTCAAAGTATTTACAGAGCAATTTAGAATCTCTGAAGATAGATGACCCATACAGTATCAAGAACTCAGAAGCCGTGGTCAAGTACCTGATAGATGAAAACCCTGGGCAGTGCCATTTCCTCAGTATTGATGTGGAGGACCTGTACTATTCGATGCCGCACAACTTGTTAATGAGGTGCGTCCATTCATGCATCACTGGTGACAATGATGAAAAGGGGTTTATTGAAAGGTGCGGTGTGTCCTTTGAATCCTTCCTAGAAATTCTGTCATTCTATTTGAAGTCTACAGTAATTGGTTATTGTGACCGTTTATTTGTGCAGTGCGCAGGAGTGTGGATTGGTCTAAGGTAGCTCATGCTCTTAGTAGCATGTTCTTAGGCTTTGTTAAAAAGAAGGTAGATCTGAATTCAGCTGGCCTGTTTTGGAAGGCCTTCCGTTACGTTCATGACTACTTAATCATCGTCGACAACTGTGACAGCTTCGTACGCAGGGCAATAGACATAGTGAAATTGTTTAAGGATAGCGATATGGGCCGCAAGTTCACGCACGAGGTTCCAAATGGGGGAGAGTGGACCTTCGATTGATTAAGAACCCAGACCATCTTTGTTGGAGTTACCGTCCGCGTTCTGCGAAAGGCTTGTTAAATTTTGTGTCAGCACACTCGAACCTCATCAAGGATGGAATCGATGACTCGTGTTTAAAGTCAGCTGCATCAAAGTCTTGCCACCATCGCATCAAGGAAAGTCTTGGTTATCAGGGGGAAAGGCTGGTTAACAGCGGATCATGTGAACGGCAGAGCCAGCGAGAAGGTTATTTGCTGGGTAAAAGGCCAGGGAAGAAACGACAAGAACACAGCAAACCTGTGATAGTGCTGTGTGTGCATCGACTTTGACATGGGATGAAGAAAGTTGCTGGCATATGCGGGTATGGCATTCGTGTTATGTTTTTGGGTCCCAAAAAACTGTGAAGGTTATGCCATGCGATTGAAACTAAGGCGGAGCAGGGTGCAAAGAAAAGAAAAGGAGGATGTGCTGTCAGACATATATCACCGTACGTTGCGTGCAAAGTGAGCATAGTGTGCAAAGTCCCCATGTTGTGCGGAAAAGTGTACTTCGGCAAGAGTGGTCGATGTTTGAATGTGTGGTTGATGGAGGATGCCGGAGATATGAAAAAAAGTGACACTTCAAACAATATGGTTCTTCATTGTCGTAACTGCAGCAAGCACTAGAAGAAATGTTCTCCCCTCTTTTCCAAAACGTGCGTTCTTTTTCGTCACCGAGATCGTGTAACGCGGGAGATAGTTGAAGCCTATCATATTGCAGAAACGATACATGTGTTAGTGACCCTTCAGTTGGCTTGTCTAGTAGAGAGAAGTTTTTTGAAAGAGTGATTGAAAACTGCGTGTTAATCTTTTCCTGCACATCGGTTGGCATATGTGGCGTGCGATTACTCTAGTTTTGTTTTTTTTTATATAGAAGCTTTTATATATAGAAGCTTTTGTGAATAAAAATTCTTGCAGTTGCGAGTAAGCGCTGTGTCCCCTCCGTGTTGTTGTTTGTTAGCGCCTGGATTTTTAAATCCATCATGCACACTAACGATAATATAAGTTAGAATAGAGCAAATGAACAGCCCTCCATTAGAGCGACAACCACAGTGCACGCAAAGATTTGGAAATGCTGCAAGTAAGTTTAATTAGTTTTTCTCTCAGCGCAAAGGCAATTAAGAACGACTGAAAACACTGCAAAATATGTGCTGATTAGAATAAACTGCAGCTAATTATTTTGCAGTACATGATGTTAGCCAGCTGAAAAACCCACGTAAATTTTGAAATTATATGATTGATCTGTACTGTTAATTTAGGTCATTTTGGGGCTGAAACCATCAAAATGTACCAGCCAATACCTCTTCCTTTGATTCATATACCAAAGGGCGACTTTGCGCAATAAAATCCTGAACTATTATGCAGCTAGCCCTGGCAGACGGAGTGCAATCGCAGGGCGTTTAGGACATTCTGTGCATGCGAACAATCGCAAGAGCCATATCGCACACGGAGATGCATATTGTCCTTACTAGAAGTAAAAAAAAAGCAACAAAAGAACGGCAGGCAATGACGCATGCTTTTTTTTTTTTTCAAGTGCGCTTTCCGGTTTCAACGCGTCTTTCCTTTTTTCTTTTTTCCGCGCCACAGGGGATCCCCATGAAAGATGTAACAGCGGGGTTCTAGGTGTACAGCGACTGTTTCTTTTCTAGGGGTGGGGGAGGGGCGCAAATTCAGATTTTGTATCATATTGTTTCCCGTACACCGGACACATGAACTTTTGTCCTCCCTTATGGAGAGACTTGTGCACAACAATACGAAGGGGGGGAACATGCACTTGTTTCAAAACCATTCTGTACATTTCATTTGTAGAATCATTGTTATATTTACAGAATTAGAACTTAAACATAAAATACATTGATTATAACTCACAGAACCCAAAATGAAAGATGCGTCATTATTATCCAGACCTGTGTGGACCACCAATTAACTTTGTTCTTGGTGCTTGTTGGGCACATGCAGTTGCCCTTGGACTATAAAGATCTGTTCGCATCACAATTTAGTCACAAATAACTCGCTTAGTGATAGCAGCTGAAACTCGTGGATCTGGCAAGCTTGGACCCTTGAGAATCTCTGCTGTTTCCAGCTTCCTTCCAAATATGCCTTCTTTTTTTTCCATGACAGTACAATATTTGCATGGTGTTCTTCGTCATCCTTGAGCTGGCTCTCATGGGCCTGGTGTGGAAGCATGCCAAAGGAGAAGCAGTATGTATGCTAAGCAATGAAAAGCACTGTCATGCAGCATTCTGAGTTGGTCCAGAATTCTAGCTTACATGTGGTTTTAATTTCATGCTGGAAAACACAAAATTTTAGGTTTGTGCCAATGCATTATTCAGACACAGCCTTAGCATGAAATCCAGCTGTGATTACACATCTCAGGTGTATACACTTGAAAGATATTGAAGACCTCCAACTCAAAAAGTAATTATGGTGTCCAGTTCAGCTATAGCACCTCAATGCAGTTGTTGCCATGTGAACCCTAGGCTAAAAGTTAAAACAAAACACCTCTTCAGCTATGCATTGAGTGGGTGTATGCACCAGGAACAAAGATTCAGAATGCAAAAGCAGGGACAGAAGAGTCAGTTCAGGCTTGCATATTTGTGCGTGCACTCCCAATTGGTATGTGCATATTTATGCTGCTTCTGCAGATGGACATTTACTTGTCAAGTGCCATTCGAAGGCTCATCACGAAGTCCAAGAATTCATTCGTGGATGTTGAATACTTCTTGGATAATGTCCAAGTCAAGGTGAGTTCATTTATGACACAGGGAAAGAATGCACATCTGCTCAGTGGGCTTACATATTTACTTTTCTTGGTGCCAAATAAAGCTCCAGTGCTGTGGGGGAGCAGGGCCAAAAGACTATGAAAGACTGGAAATGGACTATATGGGAAGCTGTTTCTACTATGACAACAATGTGGAAGCAATAGCAGTCCATCAAAATGTGAGTATACTACAAAAGTGGCAAGACCAATCTAGCATTTCCAACTGAATGAGCCACCACTACAAAAATAACACAAACTGTCATTAACAAGAGCTAATTTTCACCTGAATTTCATTGCACCATGCATGCTGCTTACACTAAGCAACTGTGCCAAATACTTAGTAGTTTCCATAGCCACATTAATAATAAGAAAAAATACTGCCCATCGATGTTAAGGCACAACTGTGTATCGCTATTTTGTTATTACATTTCAAGTGCGTTTGAGAGTAGCTTCTGTAACTGTACTGAGGTGTCCTAGCTAACTCCATAATGCTTCAATAGTTAAAGTGTCGCTACTCTTGTGAACATGAACAGTATTTTTCTGTTCATGCTACTCTTGCGAACGTGAACAGTATTTTTTGTACCTTGATATGCTTATTAGTCAACAGTGGTTACCATGTAGATGGCTTAGTGCATGTACCATGTCAGAAAACACAGGGCCAATGTGGCTTAATTCTTCTTCCATAACTTTTTCCTTCTGCTTTACACAACAGTTGGCAAAAGCTGTGCTTAACAATTCATTATGAAATAAACTTTTACTCAGCATCCAAACCCTGGACAGCCAGAGAAAAAAACGTGAGATATGGATGTGCATTTACAATTAACAATTTTCAGAGATGTGAAGGAGTTAAAAGCAGATTCTTTGAAAGCCACAAGTAAGAAGTCAGTACTGGCAGGAAATGTAAACCAGCACCTTAACTAGTTAGTTCTTTGAAGAATGTTGCAGTACATAGCATTGCCAAACTGTAAAGTCAAGAAGCGGTTGTGCAAGTTTGCTCTTTTCAGGTAATGAGACACACTATTTTTATGCACCTTGCAGGGCTGTGGTCCAGAAATTAGGAGGTTTCTTATGGCAAAGAGTCTTGCTGTAGGCCTCATCTGCCTCTTCATACTACTCATTCAGATTTGCCCTATTTCTTTACGCCTCTATTGGCTTCGCAGTAAAAAACTGACTCTCCATCTGGGTTCTCGCAGGTGGGCAGCATATCAAGCACTGTGTACATGCTGAAGGTGATGGGCAAGCCAAGACCTAAAGTTACGGCCGTGTGATAAGACTGACAGCCAAGCTCCTGATGAATCACCCCTCACGTTTTGCACACATCATCAATCCACAGCAAGAAAGCCACTGAGCCCTGCTTGACTGCTCGACTCTTCTTTGACTATATCTAAATGTGTTGAAAGTGTTATGACACAAGTTTGAACCTACATATGCACAATATTTGCACTGAACAATGTAACAAATGCAGTGGTTATGCATAAAGAGCAGACTGAGACAATATGTAGCTAGTATTATTTTATACTGCTATTGCATTACAACTATTATTTACAAACTTATTATTTGCAAAATATTTTGTACAACCATATGTCCGAAATATGTGAGGGAAAGAAGGGAAGAGAATGTTGACAGCTCTCCACTGCAAGGAGCAGAATGTTGGTCTGCCAAGAAGACATTCACAAAGCACAAAAAAATAAGGAAAAGAAAAACCAATGAGCTAAGATAGAGGCGAACCAAAACACCTAATGCCAAGACCAAAGGCATTAAAAAATAACCATTAAACATCACTTAACATAGCTAGCCGTATACACCTCCTTTGTGTTACATGGTAACAAGTTTGCGCAACATAGGATGAACATGAGAGAGGCAGATATGACAAAGAAAAGGCATCAACTAGCCAAGCAACAAGTTTTACTTCAGGAGCCCTTCCATGGTTTTAAATAGGGGTGTGCGAATATCAAATTTTTCGAATACGAATCGAATACGAATACTTGATTCCGAATATCGAATCGAATATCGAATAATCAAGGACAGACGCATTTAACCACTACAAAACATTTATTTGAGCACCTAAGAACATCACAGTTCAACTATCGATCATTAAATGAACACAAAAGGTGTGTGTGGCTGCACAAAAAGTATCAAAGTCTCGAACATTATTCTTAGAAGAGTGGAAATATCAGAGAGGATGGCTAGTACACAGCATTGATTAAGGCTAGCTTGCCATCAGCACAAAAGCGCGTTGCTGGGATGAACATAAAAGGTTGTCGTGAAGGAAAACCAGCTGCTCCACATGGTCAGGCAGTAGTAGTTCCCTTCTAGCTAAAACGACTCCTCCAGCCACAGAAAATGCCCTCTCACTTGGCACTGACCTGGCACGTATTGCGAGGTACTTTATGCACAGCTCTGACTATAGCAGCTTCGCAGGTATAGCCACAAAAAAGCTCACCAGCGCAGTCAGCTACGGCATGGCCCTTGGAGGAAGGAAAAATTCGAAGGAAAAATTTTCCTTCATCCATGCGCATTGCTCTGGGCGCCGCCATGTTGTTATGTCTCTGTCGATAGGGCTTGCGGACCGAAATGAACGCCGGTGCTCACAATGAATATTCGGCTAGATACGAATATTCGCGTCGGGTGGAATATTCGAAAGAACACGAATACTTGGATTTCGAATCGAATTCGAATACTAAAAATATAATATTCGACATATATTCGAAAATTTCGAATATACGCACACCCCTATAGTTTTAAACTAAAGCAGGACTATGTCACTATCTCGCTGCTGCAGGTGAAAGCTGCCGAGCTTCTTTTAAGTTGTATGCAAAATAAGAATGGCAACTAGTATGTATTAATTTGACAAAATTCACAAAGGGAAAAAATCAAACAAGTAAGGTAGCAGGCAAGGACTTACCGTAATTAAATGATATAATTGCAAGTGAATAGGACACACAAAGTATCCAATCCCAAGGTTACCAGGGTATCCAATGCCTGAGATGCTTTTATGATTATAGCGCAAAAGAATATGATCAGTCATGCACAGAGCATGGGCTAGCCTTGTTTTTTCCAGAATTCTATCGCTGGTACAAAGAGAAAGTGCAGATTCGTGAGAAACTCCTATGAAGTACCCAGACAGACGTACAGGCTTATTATTCACCAAGGAGCTGATTGATAAAGACTTCACAGCAATTTTTTCTGCTCAATGGCAGGTGATTAGAAAACTAGACTCTGGAGTCAATGAACGCATGCATTTAGCACAATTCTCCTACAGAATCATGCTGTTGAAGGAAGCTGCAATATTGTGGAACAGTAAAACTATATTGACATTGCTGAAATTCACTGCTGGCCAGCTGCCAAGGATCAGCCTGAATAATTTCGAAAATCCACCAGCTCTACTACACAATAACAGGACACACAAAAATAAAGATAAATTTAAATGGCATGGGGAGAGATATACATCTAATAACACCATAAAATTTGCAGCAAATGGCAAAGCAATTGCTCAATTAGCAAACCTGCAGTTACACAGAGAAAGTTACAAGGAACAATAATAAAGAATTTTTTAAATGTTAAGCATGAAAATTTGTAGCAGGTTGGGGTAAACACGCAGCCGAAAAGGCTTGTGGAAAGCTTCCGTGCCAGTTTGGCAACAAAACCTTGGCAAAAATGTGCAGCACTTTGTCCACAAAATAAAATAATCATGTAAAAGGTGCCAAGGCACTACATAAAAGAAAAAAAAATCCCCTTCCTTTCAGAAAACACACTGTTGCACTCACAGCCATGACGATGCCTCCATTGCAAAGAGGAAGGGATATAATTCCAGTCAAACAGCAATATGTATACTGTGTGAATGCCTGCATAAAAGCTTGGAATGTAATAGCAAAAAAAAAATCAGCTATGAGACCCAGCCAAAAGACTAACAAACACTGGAAATTGACTGCATTGAGAGCTGTCTTTACTACCATAACAAGAAAGCTGCAGAAGTAATCAGGCTGTAAACAAATGAATATAGCAGGCATGACAAACCAGTGCTTATATGACATCTAGTGGCTCATCACTACAGACAAAGCAGGAAAGCATCCATTCCATCGCAAGTGCTCACATGCAATTGAATTTCACTCTGCAATGGACAGTACTGTTCAAACAAAGCAAGTAAAAAGATCACCAGGCAAAAAACATTTAAATGGTCCGCTTGCAGTGAGCGCATACCATCCTGCTTTTAAATTTTTGCCGTGAAGAATGAATATTGTACATCCAGGGAAAATTATGTACCGACTGACACACGTCCCAGCTGAAATGCATATCTAAAAATTACGCCAAACGATTCACGCAAGAGTATATCTCTGTGGTGTTAGCAGCAGCACTGAAACAGCATTACTGAAGTGCTTAACAGCACAGCTACAGCCATTGCTCTCAAGTGATTTCGTCACATTTATTTCTGCCATGTCCCCTTCGAGCTGGTTTCTCTCGCCTGCCTGGGTGACAAACCTTTGCAAGAGCAATTTCTCTTTCACCTGCATTTTTTGAGGGAGGCATGGCACATGTCAGATGTCTACGTCACATGGCCTCACCTCACTAAATATATTTTTCTTGCTTTTCACTTCCCAATGTCACGACATACATGAAACACAATTATACCAATATTGGAGTTTGGGTGCACAGAAACACGTGAGCCGCTTTTTGATGAGATGGTGAGCCAACAACAACAGTAAAGAAGAAAGAAATTAACGAGGTGAATCAAAGACAAAGAGCAGAGTAGTTCCCCAAACCATGCCAACATAAAAATGAACTAGGGCAAGGAACTAAAACAATATTTTTTTCGCCAGAATGAACACTGAAACAAAAAAGCAAGAGCTACTACCAGACAATGAGGCATAGTCCATTATTTGCTTGTCAATCAGGATTATGGACCAATGAAATGCAATTCACTGCACCGTCGCAGTGAAGCCTTGTGTGCCAGCATAGAGGATGAGGAGGTTGGCTTTGTCAAAAGAGAGCGTGAATAGGCTTGGATTTTAATTTTCTTCGCCTTGTAGGGCACGAAAGGCTCTCATACCTTGCAGAAACGATCACAATGGCCTGATCTAAGCGTTGATCTTGTTTATATGAAATTTCCAAATCTGGTCAGGGCCCTTCAAGAAGTCTGAGTGAGAACTATTCATTCTCAATGGCACAATAAGGTCCTCGGGAGTACTAGCATGCAAAGGCAGAGGCAATATCCCAGCAAAAGCAAGGTTGAAACTGTGCAAGCACATAGTTTGGAGTTTCACAGGTGCTACAAGTTGAGCACAAAAGGCTCAGTCCAGGTCCCTGCTAGAAGGATGTTCGATGACTAAAACACAGCATAGTCAACAATGGCAGAAAGAGAAGTGGGATTATTAAGTGTGAAAGGAAAGGGTGGTCACAGTCAGGGGTGGATTTATGGGTCACTCTTGGAGGGGGCAGTCCCATTAGAGCTGTATATTTTGTGCTTTTTTTTTCATTGAGAAAAATGGGGTTCAGCTCGATTTTTATACCCAAGCCAGAGTGGTCACAACCACATCCCTCTCTTAAAACCGTCCCTAGTTTTGGTTGACACAAGACTAGCTGTGCCTTGTAGGGGCAGTTCCAGATTGCTGAGACAGACCTTCATCAGGCAGTGAACTTTAATCTGATAATGGTGTTGACAAGGATGAATAAAGCACACACATAAACGAAGCATGTCTGTTGCTAAGGTTGAGGGCAGATCTGCTAAAGTGCATGATTTGTGCACTTCAGTATTAGTACAAGGCACATGCTGTGATGTCAGCTCGCAGACAGGACAAGCATACTGTTTTAAGGTCACCATCCAGCACATGACATAAGTCATGTGATAGCTTCTGTATATAATGAGTAGCGTCGCATTAAACGGGGGACTCCCTTCTTACTGCTGATGGATGCGCGTTGTGTCTGACAACTGCCTTTCGGTATAGCCTCAGCACCAGAAATTTCGCAAAGGAAGTTCAGGCACATCTTGGGAGGATTATATGGCGTTTTTAACTACATGGATGAATTTTAGTGTACGGTGCAAATAAGGCAAACATGGCTCTCGCCTGCAGTAAGTACTAGAGAGGCTGCAGTGTGAAGGGGTGATGGTAAACAAGGAAGGGTACTGGTTTTCAGTCCAAGAAGTGCCCTTCCTTTGCAAGACGTTGGGCGAGAGCAGCCGCATCCTGAAAAAGTGCCTGCCGTCACAGAATTTGTCCGGCCACAGAATGTATCAGATGTTCGTTCTTTTCTGGCAATGATGAACAGTCTTCAAGAAGCAATATAAGTGCACCTCTACACAGCTTTCTATGCAAAGAACATGACTGGTCTTGGGGACCAAAACAAAAACAAGCTTTCTGAAAGATCAAGGAAACAGTTTGGACAGATGCATCCCCATTAAGAGACAATTATTAGTCTCAGCAAATGCTCTGTCATGTGGTCATGGTGCTGTACTGTTGCAGGCCCAACCATCCAGGGAATGACGATCACTGACAAAGACTGAACAAAGATATAAGGATTGTATCTTGGCTTGTTATGTCTGCATTTTATGAAATGCCCCTCGGCAAAACTGTTGGCCTGCAGTATGAATAAATAGAAATGCTCTCAAATCGAGGTGGTGTTAGTGCTGCCGTGAGCAGCTGAAAGTTTTGAGGAGTTCTTGAAAGCTATGAAATTTGTGTTCGAAACAGAAATTTGTGTTCGAGGGCAAAAACATTGTGCCAGCAGACACCTTGTTAAGAGTATGACGGACAGAACACCATAACCATGAAAAACGCGCCCTGATTGAAGTTGATACATCTGCTTTCGTTGATAAAATCATTTAAGGGCGTCCTGCTACAGAAGGTATGCCTGACATCACACGAGCAGAGCAACAAAAAGACCACGAGTGTTCATCATTGCTAGAAGCCTCCCAGCGAGGGTGGCCAAGAAAAGAAAAGCTACCAGCAGTTCTGGCCTACCCATGGTAACATTTCAGTTTGCAATCAGCTGCTTCTAAAGTATGCTCAGGATGTTGTTCCACGAGGTACGGAGAAAGAAATGATTGAACGAATACATGAAAGACACCAAGGTATTGTTTGATGCAGCGCAAAAGCAAGGGAACTGACTTGGCGGCCTGGGTTCAGCAAAGATTGGTTTGGTTTGGTTTATGGGGTTTAGCGTCCCAAAGCGACTAAGGCTATGAGAGACGCCGTAGTGGAGGGCTCCGGAAATTTCGACCACCTGGGGTTCTTTAACGTGCACTGACATCGCACAGTACACGGGCCTCTAGAATTTCTCCTCCAAAGAAATTCCAGCCGCCGCGGCCGGGATCGAACCCGCGTCTTTCAAAGATGTAATGAGAGCTGTAACTGGCTGCTGCATGTGTGAAACCAAACGTGTTCAGTTTGCAGAACCAGGGAATAGTAACGACATTACTACCATGGCAATAAGCCGGTGGCGACTTGCTCAAGACGAAACATGCTGTATATCTTGTCAAGAGTTATCACTCCAGAGTTGGCATTGCTGAAGGACAACATGTCATCAAGAGGCGCTCGTACACCATCTAAAGAGCATCTTCGCTTGACATGGCATCCCCAAACACAGTGATATCAGACAACAGGCCACAGTTTGCCTCATTTGCTTTCAAGAATTTTTAGAAATTGTATGGTTTGGTTTGTTCGGGTTTACCATCCCAAAGTGACTCAGGCTATGAGAGACACCGTAGGGAAGGGCTCTAGAAATTTCGACCACCTGCAGTTGTGCACTGACATCGCACAGTACATGGGCCTCTAGAATTTCGCCTCCATCGAAATTCAGTCGCCGCGGCCGGGATCGAACCCACCTCTTTCGGGTCAGCAGGCGAGCGCCGCAACCACTGAGCCACCATGGCGGGTCAAGGTTCAACAATAGTTAAATGAAACTCAACGAAGCAGCACATGGCTCTCAATCCAAGAGAGTAGACAGATTCTCAGAGCATCTTGGTTAATCCCTCTTAACTTGCTAGCATGAAATCGTAGGAGGTGGTAGATGAAAGGGGATTAAAGACTGCTAAATCAGATTAACCATGGTGCCATTTAAATCAGTCGACGTCAATGGCTGGAGGGTCTTCCTTGAGGAGTATCTACCGCTTCATTCGTGATTTGTATCCGATTCTAGTTCTTGTTGCCCCAAGCCAACGGCAAAACTGAATGCTTGATAAGGACATCAAAGCTGCTTTTTAAGAAAGCACAAGACCCATACATTACCTTGTTTAACAACCAGAATTCGCCTGGTCCTACGGGTTATGATACCTTGAGGATACCTTGTACTAGTCTCAGCTGAAACCTTGTGTTAGCTTTTCCTGCCAGGAGAAGGACAAGTAGTACAGAAAAAAGCAGCAGAGATACTCTGACAAGCATCATGCTGCCTGATGGAATCATCCTTTGAATATCCCAAGCACGAAGGTTCTACTGGGTTGGGAGAGACAACTGTCATTCGCAGGAACCAACGCCACCTCTTCTAATGATTAGACTACATGACAGTCGTCCACCTGTGCCAATTAAGATCATCGCCGCAAGGAATTGACAAAACACCAAAGAAGCCGCAAGCTTATGCATCACCTGTCGCCAGTCAAGTCAACACAGGTGCAGCAGGCATATTAATAGTGACCAAGTCAGCAAAGCCACCGAGGATCACCTTAGAAGTACACACTACAGTGACATCATAAAGATGCCAATAAGATTTCGAATCAACAACTAACTGTGAATTGTGTATTTATTTTGTTTGTTTGCAAAACTGCGCACATCTGACGTCAGCTTGCAAAAAAAACAAGCATTCTGTTTTCACTTCGCCATCGAGCACATGACAAGTCGGGTGATCGCTTTTGCATATATTGATCAGTGTCGCAATAAACAGAGGACTCCCATTTCACCGCTGGTGGATGTGTGTTGTGTCTAGCATATGCAACCAAATATTGCACAAAACAGTAACACACAAAATGTGATCCCACTTGGCTAAGGATACACTACTATAATCAATGTCATCAACCATGTCTGACAAATCTGACCAGGTATACAGAAGGTGTCACCTACAAAAATACTTCCATCCCATAATAGTACCAATGCACAGCTTTTTCTAGTGGCATCGTCAAAAAAAAAAATAAACATTAGCTTTGGTAGCACCAAACAAAACAAATATCAAACATTTATTCAATTACAATCACATAATGAAACACTCAAATTTGAACAAGCATTCGTAAACCTTTAGGTACAAAACCTTTACGTACTAAACCTTTAGTACTTGTTACGTTAGTAATAGTCCATATCCAGTGTTAGTTGCCATAAAAACAAACTCAGTGCATCGGCTTCTGGTGCACAAATAATACTCCTTGTCATGAGAGCTTTGGAAACATGCAAAGTGGTGCTTATCTGTGAGTATGCTGGCCATGTGCATCGACACAGCATGTAGTTAGCCAGAGATCATGCCATTAGTACACACATGAGCCGAACAGTACACCACGTCTCGCTCAGACCATTGACTTATCACAGGCTGAAGGAATAGGACCAAATAACGAAAAATCTCATCTCAGACTGTGCGTAAATAAATGAACACAATGCAAGACACGCAAAAACAATGCCAACACAAGAAAAATATGCAACTTTGGGAAGATATTCAATAAGGCTATCTGCAATTCCTGAATAGTAAAGTTTGGAGATCTGCATCACTGGTACACTGTTACCTCTCATTTCATAGATTTTTCAAGTCGTGAGAGAACTCGGATGCCATAGCTATCACAGGTGCTAAAATACAAGCTGCAGTGTAAAAACTTAACCACAGAAGAAACACACAAGGAACAGGCATACAAACAAACAACACTGAAAGGAAGTCATTCTAATATTTCCACTTGCCAATGCTACTGCTTAGCTCACAATAAATGCTTATGAAATGGGTAATGACAACCAAAATATTTGTGGAAATTGCAGCATATTTCATGGTAGCACAGAGCCCTTCAAGGAGATCTAAAATCACCACACAAAAACTGCACTACAAACTCTACACAAGGTTCAAGAGCGTCAGAGTAGTAGTTTTCAGTACACATTACATTACAGGGATCAAAAAAGCTGTCTTGAGCAAGGTAACTTAAACACGATGTTGATAATAAAGGCAGTGATCAAATATTGTCGCACATTTAAATTTTCCTAAACCATACAATGGGAGCTGATGACAAGTACACAGGTGAACCAGGAACACACTCGAGATCCGCAAATGCTGTAAGGCAGAGTATTGTCCTGCCAATAACAAGAAAAATATGTACTTTAAAGCCTATAAGTTCAAGGCTTTCACCCCTGAAGTGATGGAAGGATGGCTTTCCTCCCTGTGATAAAGCAGTAAATTAAAATTTTTCCTCCTTTTGAGACATACTAATGCAGCACAGAATGAAGATTTGAAGTTGAAGATTTGATTCACATAAATGTCAACATATAGGATAAGCATAGATTTCAGCACATAGTGTTGAAATGCTTGATCAAACAAAAATACCACAGACATATCACTCACTCCATAGTCAGTTATCATAGAGAAAACTCAGTTTCACTACATAATTCAAGTGCATTTGAAACTCTGCTGCGCAATATCAACAAATGAAAAAAGCGAATGACCTGGATGATAGGCTAAGACCCGTTATCACCGTTTGACAATTTCAAATGAATTTCAGAGAACTAGATATTCACTCAGGTAACTTTTCACAAAGTATAACAACATATATGCTTAGAAAATCAGGGGCAACAAAGTTAAAATTTTTCAAAATAGCGCCTATCACATACATTTTATATGCACACAAGCAACTTATTGCACAAGAGAAAAGCACTGACACAAGGTCATCAAAACTTTGGAAAGGATCTTAAAATAAAAACAGCAAAACTTGAATGCACAATTTACTGAATTCTGCTAAAAAAAAAGCAAATGACTTAGACGGCAGGTAATTCTTCACTTTCTTTGCTGTGGCAGCTGCCAGTAAACACAACTGGCTTAAAGATCGGTAAACAAACCACGAGTTTCTCCCTGAAACTCTCTTTTTTTGTTTCTTGAGATGCGCTGCGTATGATGTAGCGCTCTACTGAGCTGTCTATGTGTTTAAGCAGCAATAACTAACGGGACCCACAGGCCACATGACTAGTAAGTTATTGTGGCATGCGAGAACAAGGAACTGAGAACTGCGACCTTGACCGCTGTTAAGGTGCAGGCTGTCTCATACAGAGAGTTGAATTAAAAGAGGCAACCACTGTTGAAAGTGAGAATGCAAATTTCAGTCACAATGACAACATTCTGAAGATTCTCGAAGGTGATTCGGACGCATGTGGTGGTGAACACACCAGTCATCAAAAGCCTAACAGCAGCAGGAAGTATGAACCTTTTGAAGGTAAACTATTGCCTGCCCTTTCTACTGTTCATAGCGTGAAGAAACCACAAAATTTTATGGTTGCATCAAGATTTAAATACCGACAACCTTGCAGAATTCAGCATATTATCACTTTATTAAGGATGCTTAGAAATTGTCTCAATTATCTTTTGAAATAAATTAAATTTTGCAGCAAATAGAATGCTGAGCTTGCTGATAGGTTTGCACCTTGAAATTTAGTGCAACACACGCGATGAGGACAACCTCTCCTTTTGTCTTTTGACATCACCTTGTCTGCTGCACAGCATTTTATGTCTCTCTATCTCTAGGAACATTTGCAAATTCATCCCAGTTTCCTCTGAGAATTTTCAAATCGCACAAAACAAAAGAAATCAATGTATTTTTAACCAAGGAATATAGACAGTAGTCGCCACTGGTGCCATCGCCCCCCAGTTTGAGCTAGGTATCTGCCATCCTTCATGCACCTGCACCCCGGGGCGTCAAGGAGCTTCAAAGTTTTTTGGGACTTGTGAACTTCTACAGGCGTTTTCTACCAAACCTTTCCGGACTTACTTCTCATGAACGAGAAGAAATGGGTGTGGGGAAAAGAGCAAGCAAATGCATTCAATGTAGTGAAGCAGTTAATAACATCCGCTGCAGTCCTAGTACATTTCGACCCAGGGAAGCCACTGTGTCTCAGCTGCGATGCCTCACCGTATGGGATCGGCGCAGTTTTGGCACACCGAGAATCTGATGGTCGAGAACTGCCCATTGCTTTTGCCTCCAGATGTTTGTCTCGTGCAGAGCAAAACTACAGCCAACTCGACAAAGAGGCATTAGCCTTTGTATTTGGTGTGGAAAAGTTCCACCAGTACTTGTGGGGCAATCCTTTCACTGCTTATACGGATCACAAGCCTCTACTAGGATTACTGAATGATGACAAACCCATTCCAGTGCAAGCATCACCACGACTAGTCAGATGGGCATTGAAACTTTCTGCATACAAGTACAAGCTTGTGTACAAGCCTGGTCTGGACTTAGGTCATGCGGATGCTCTCAGTAGGTTGCCGTTGCCTGCAAACAACGTGGATCTACCTGCACCTGCTGAAATGTTCATGCTTGAACAAGCATACCCAGGACTGTTGTCACCTGCCATTGTGGCACAAGCTACAAAAAAGGATCCATTCCTGAGCCATGTAGCTCTTGCTGTCCTCCGAGGGGAAAAACTTCCAGCAGGACCAGAAGGAAATCCATTCACAGCAAGGAGCAGCGAACTCAGCCTCCACGAAGGTTGCTTGCTGTGGGGTTCCTGAGTTGTTATCGCAAAATCTTTGCAAGCCAAAATCCTAATGATACTTCATGCAGGGCATCCTGGCATTGAGAAAAGCAAGACAATTGCCAGAAGCCACGTCTGGTGGCCGGGAATTTATGGAGACATCGCTAAGAGTGTAAAGAGCTGTGAAACCTGCCAAGCTTACCTGCGTGCACCGCAACGCATTCAGCACACGCCATGGCCGTTTCCACGGAGGCCCTGGTCAAGGCTTCACGTTGACTTCGAGGGCCCATTCATGGGTCATACATTCCTGGTCATTGTTGACGCCTATTCAAAGTGGGTCGGAGTTTTTCCAGTGACGTCAACATCAGCGGATGCTGTTATCAATGCTTTGCGAACAACATTTGCGCAGCATGGACTGCCGGATCTCTTAGTTTCCGACAATGGGCCTGCCTTTGCAAGTGAACAGTACTTGGAATTCCTGGCACGTAATGGAATACGTCGCATGCTTGTGCCTCCCTACCATCCAGCTTCGAATGGTGCGGCAGAGCGCGTCGTACAGACTGTCAAGAACAAGATCAAGAAGAGTGGATCTGGATCTTTCCAAACCCAGATTTCGCGGTTCTTATTTCATTACAGAACCACGCCACATGAAGTCACAGGCAGAGCACCGCGTGAGATGCTCATGGGAAGGATGTTCAAGACACCTTTGGATGTTCTTCGCCCAAATCTACACACTTCAGTGTTGCTGAGACAGTTGAAGCAGAAACTACAGGCCGATAAAGGGTGCCGTTCTTCTCCATTGCCGAATGTGGGAGACAACGTACTCGCAAAGAACTTTCGTCGAGGGCCACCGTGGGTACCCGCACGTGTCACGAGCATCACAGGTCAGTCAGCAGCTACAGTCTGTCTCAGTGACGGTACTCTCTGGCATAGGCACGGCGACCACCTACGTCCTCAAGTCGAAGAAATCGTTGAGCCAACCACTGAACTATGGAGGCCTGGACCTAATGGAACACAGGGCGTTTCCCGCCACCCATCATCTGAGTGTGACACCAGCTTGGCTGTTTCTGTGGACTCTGACCTCACCGTGAGTGCTACTAGTGGCACAGAAGAGACAACTGTGAACGTGACTGGTGGTACAGAAGAGACTGCTATGAACTCTCCCAAGTCAGCGTGCAGCACGCCTCAGTTGCGAAGAAGCATGAGAAGCTGCAAGCCAGTGCAGCACTACTCTCCATAAAGCTCTTCTTGAACAAACTAATGGGGGAGGACTGTTACAGTTTCGTTTTCATGTTTGTGTTGTGGCGCCACCCGGTGCCGACGGGATAGAACTTGCGAGGCAGCAAGGCAATAAAAAGGACACAGCTCTAGGAGCAGTTGTTCGTTGCGCAGTGGAGCGCGGCGCATCATCATACGTTTCTTCGAGCCTAGCCTTTGACGGCGACCGCCGAGCCGGTCCGCCTCTCGGCATTGCTCGGTCCACTAACTCGTTACAGTGCCCATTCAGGCTACATTTCTGTATGAAGCACTTAGAACAAATAGAGCAGCAGAATGGTTTCTCTCCCGTGTGCGTCCGCTCATGCGTTACGAGGTTAGCATTAAACTTTGACCGGTACGGGCAGTATTGACACAAGTAATCGCCTTCCATTTTCCATCCATTCCTGAGCCATGTAGCTCTTGCTGTCCTCCGAGGGGAAAAACTTCCAGCAGGACCAGAAGGAAATCCATTCAGAGCAAGGAGCAGCGAACTCAGCCTCCACGAAGCTTGCTTGCTGTGGGGTTCCTGAGTTGTTATCCCAAAATCTTTGCAAGCCAAAATCCTAATGATACTTCATGCAGGGCATCCTGGCATTGAGAAAAGCAAGACAATTGCCAGAAGCCACGTCTGGTGGCCGGGAATTGATGGAGACATCACTAAGAGTGTAAAGGGCTGTGAAACCTGCCAAGCTTACCTGCGTGCACCGCAACGCATTCAGCACACGCCATGGCCGTTTCCACGGAGGCCCTGGTCAAGGCTTCACGTTGACTTCGGGGGCCCGTTCATGGGTCATACATTCCTGGTCATTGTTGACGCCTATTCAAAGTGGGTCGAAGTTTTTCCAGTGACGTCAACATCAGCGGATGCTGTTATCAATGCTTTGCGAACAACATTTGCGCAGCATGGACTGCCGGATCTCATAGTTTCCGACAACGGGCCTGCCTTTGCAAGTGAACAGTACTTGGAATTATTGGCACGTAATGGAATACGTCGCATGCTTGTGCCTCCCTACCATCCAGCTTCGAATGGTGCGGCAGAGCGCGTCGTACAGACTGTCAAGAACAAGATCAAGAAGAGTGGATCTGGATCTTTCCAAACCCAGATTTCGCGGTTCTTATTTCATTACAGAACCACGCCACATGAAGTCACAGGCAGAGCACCGCGTGAGATGCTCATGGGAAGGATGTTCAAGACACCTTTGGATGTTCTTCGCCCAAATCTACACACTTCAGTGTTGCTGAGACAGTTGAAGCAGAAACTACAGGCCGATAAAGGGTGCCGTTCTTCTCCATTGCCGAATGTGGAAGACAACGTACTCGCAAAGAACTTTCGTCGAGGGCCACCGTGGGTACCCGCACGTGTCACGAGCATCACAGGTCAGTCAGCAGCTACAGTCTGTCTCAGTGACGGTACTCTCTGGCATAGGCACGGCGACCACCTACGTCCTCAAGTCGAAGAAATCGTTGAGCCAACCACTGAACTATGGAGGCCTGGACCTAATGGAACACAGGGCGTTTCCCGCCACCCATCAACTGAGTGTGACACCAGCTTGGCTGTTTCTGTGGACTCTGACCTCACCGTGAGTGCTACTAGTGGCACAGAAGCGACAACTGTGAACGTGACTGGTGGTACAGAAGAGACTGCTATGAACTCTCCCAAGTCAGCGTGCAGCACGCCTCAGTTGCGAAGAAGCATGAGAAGCTGCAAGCCAGTGCAGCACTACTCTCCATAAAGCTCTTCTTGAACAAACTAATGGGGGAGGACTGTTACAGTTTCGTTTTCATGTTTGTGTTGTGGCGCCACCCGGTGCCGACGGGATAGAACTTGCGAGGCAGCAAGGCAATAAAAAGGACACAGCTCTAGGAGCAGTTGTTCGTTGCGCAGTGGAGCGCGGTGCATCATCATACGTTTCTTCGAGCCTAGCCTTTGACGGCGACCGCCGAGCCGGTCCGCCTCTCGGCATTGCTCGGTCCACTAACTCGTTACAGTGCCCATTCAGGCTACATTTCTGTATGAAGCACTTAGAACAAATAGAGCAGCAGAATGGTTTCTCTCCCGTGTGCGTCCGCTCATGCGTTACGAGGTTAGCATCAAACTTTGACCGGTACGGGCAGTATTGACAGCCTTCCATTTTCCATCCATTCCTGAGCCATGTAGCTCTTGCTGTCCTCCGAGGGGAAAAACTTCCAGCAGGACCAGAAGGAAATCCATTCACAGCAAGGAGCAGCGAACTCAGCCTCCACGAAGGTTGCTTGCTGTGGGGTTCCTGAGTTGTTATCCCAAAATCTTTGCAAGCCAAAATCCTAATGATACTTCATGCAGGGCATCCTGGCATTGAGAAAAGCAAGACAATTGCCAGAAGCCACGTCTGGTGGCCGGGAATTGATGGAGACATCGCTAAGAGTGTAAAGAGCTGTGAAACCTGCCAAGCTTACCTGCGTGCACCGCAACGCATTCAGCACACGCCATGGCCGTTTCCACAGAGGCCCTGGTCAAGGCTTCACGTTGACTTCGGGGGCCCGTTCATGGGTCATACATTCCTGGTCATTGTTGACGCCTATTCAAAGTGGGTCGAAGTTTTTCCAGTGACGTCAACATCAGCGGATGCTGTTATCAATGCTTTGCGAACAACATTTGCGCAGCATGGACTGCCGGATCTCATAGTTTCCGACAATGGGCCTGCCTTTGCAAGTGAACAGTACTTGGAATTCTTGGCACGTAATGGAATACGTCGCATGCTTGTGCCTCCCTACCATCCAGCTTCGAATGGTGCGGCAGAGCGCGTCGTACAGACTGTCAAGAACAAGATCAAGAAGAGTGGATCTGGATCTTTCCAAACCCAGATTTCGCGGTTCTTATTTCATTACAGAACCACGCCACATGAAGTCACAGGCAGAGCACCGCGTGAGATGCTCATGGGAAGGATGTTCAAGACACCTTTGGATGTTCTTCGCCCAAATCTACACACTTCAGTGTTGCTGAGACAGTTGAAGCAGAAACTACAGGCCGATAAAGGGTGCCGTTCTTCTCCATTGCCGAATGTGGGAGACAACGTACTCGCAAAGAACTTTCGTCGAGGGCCACCGTGGGTACCCGCACGTGTCACGAGCATCACAGGTCAGTCAGCAGCTACAGTCTGTCTCAGTGACGGTACTCTCTGGCATAGGCACGGCGACCACCTACGTCCTCAAGTCGAAGAAATCGTTGAGCCAACCACTGAACTATGGAGGCCTGGACCTAATGGAACACAGGGCGTTTCCCGCCACCCATCAACTGAGTGTGACACCAGCTTGGCTGTTTCTGTGGACTCTGACCTCACTGTGAGTGCTACTAGTGGCACAGAAGAGACAACTGTGAACGTGACTGGTGGTACAGAAGAGACTGCTATGAACTCTCCCAAGTCAGCGTGCAGCACGCCTCAGTTGCGAAGAAGCATGAGAAGCTGCAAGCCAGTGCAGCACTACTCTCCATAAAGCTCTTCTTGAACAAACTAATGGGGGAGGACTGTTACAGTTTCGTTTTCATGTTTGTGTTGTGGCGCCACCCGGTGCCGACGGGATAGAACTTGCGAGGCAGCAAGGCAATAAAAAGGACACAGCTCTAGGAGCAGTTGTTCGTTGCGCAGTGGAGCGCGGCGCATCATCATACGTTTCTTCGAGCCTAGCTTTTGACGGCGACCGCCGTGCCGGTCCGCCTCTCGGCATTGCTCGGTCCACTAACTCGTTACAGTGCCCATTCAGGCTACATTTCTGTATGAAGCACTTAGAACAAATAGACCAGCAGAATGGTTTCTCTCCTGTGTGCGTCCGCTCATGCGTTACGAGGTTAGCATTAAACTTTGACCGGTACGGGCAGTATTGACACAGGTAATCGCCTTCCATTTTCCATCCATTCCTGAGCCATGTAGCTCTTGCTGTCCTCCGAGGGGAAAAACTTCCAGCAGGACCAGAAGGAAATCCATTCACAGCAAGGAGCAGCGAACTCAGCCTCCACGAAGGTTGCTTGCTGTGGGGTTCCTGAGTTGTTATCCCAAAATCTTTGCAAGCCAAAATCCTAATGATACTTCATGCAGGGCATCCTGGCATTGAGAAAAGCAAGACAATTGCCAGAAGCCACGTCTGGTGGCCGGGAATTGATGGAGACATCGCTAAGAGTGTAAAGAGCTGTGAAACCTGCCAAGCTTACCTGCGTGCACCGCAACGCATTCAGCACACGCCATGGCCGTTTCCACGGAGGCCCTGGTCAAGGCTTCACGTTGACTTCGAGGGCCCATTCATGGGTCATACATTCCTGGTCATTGTTGACGCCTATTCAAAGTGGGTCGAAGTTTTTCCAGTGACGTCAACATCAGCGGATGCTGTTATCAATGCTTTGCGAACAACATTTGCGCAGCATGGACTGCCGGATCTCTTAGTTTCCGACAATGGGCCTGCCTTTGCAAGTGAACAGTACTTGGAATTCTTGGCACGTAATGGAATATGTCGCATGCTTGTGCCTCCCTACCATCCAGCTTCGAATGGTGCGGCAGAGCGCGTCGTACAGACTGTCAAGAACAAGATTAAGAAGAGTGGATCTGGATCTTTCCAAACCCAGATTTCGCGGTTCTTATTTCATTACAGAACCACGCCACATGAAGTCACAGGCAGAGCACCGCGTGAGATGCTCATGGGAAGGATGTTCAAGACACCTTTGGATGTTCTTCGCCCAAATCTACACACTTCAGTGTTGCTGAGACAGTTGAAGCAGAAACTACAGGCCGATAAAGGGTGCCGTTCTTCTCCATTGCCGAATGTGGGAGACAACGTACTCGCAAAGAACTTTCGTCGAGGGCCACCGTGGGTACCCGCACGTGTCACGAGCATCACAGGTCAGTCAGCAGCTACAGTCTGTCTCAGTGACGGTACTCTCTGGCATAGGCACGGCGACCACCTACGTCCTCAAGTCGAAGAAATCGTTGAGCCAACCACTGAACTATGGAGGCCTGGACCTAATGGAACACAGGGCGTTTCCCGCCACCCATCAACTGAGTGTGACAGCAGCTTGGCTGTTTCTGTGGACTCTGACCTCACTGTGAGTGCTACTAGTGGCACAGAAGAGACAACTGTGAACGTGACTGGTGGTACAGAAGAGACTGCTATGAACTCTCCCAAGTCAGCGTGCAGCACGCCTCAGTTGCGAAGAAGCATGAGAAGCTGCAAGCCAGTGCAGCACTACTCTCCATAAAGCTCTTCTTGAACAAACTAATGGGGGAGGACTGTTACAGTTTCGTTTTCATGTTTGTGTTGTGGCGCCACCCGGTGCCGACGGGATAGAACTTGCGAGGCAGCAAGGCAATAAAAAGGACACAGCTCTAGGAGCAGTTGTTCGTTGCGCAGTGGAGCGCGGCGCATCATCATACGTTTCTTGGAGCCTAGCCTTTGACGGCGACCGCCGAGCCGGTCCGCCTCTCGGCATTGCTCGGTCCACTAACTCGTTACAGTGCCCATTCAGGCTACATTTCTGTATGAAGCACTTAGAACAAATAGACCAGCAGAATGGTTTCTCTCCCGTGTGCGTCCGCTCATGCGTTACGAGGTTAGCATTAAACTTTGACCGGTACGGGCAGTATTGACACAAGTAATCGCCTTCCATTTTCCATCCATTCCTGAGCCATGTAGCTCTTGCTGTCCTCCGAGGGGAAAAACTTCCAGCAGGACCAGAAGGAAATCCATTCACAGCAAGGAGCAGCGAACTCAGCCTCCACGAAGGTTGCTTGCTGTGGGGTTCCTGAGTTGTTATCCCAAAATCTTTGCAAGCCAAAATCCTAATGATACTTCATGCAGGGCATCCTGGCATTGAGAAAAGCAAGACAATTGCCAGAAGCCACGTCTGGTGGCCGGGAATTGATGGAGACATCGCTAAGAGTGTAAAGAGCTGTGAAACCTGCCAAGCTTACCTGCGTGCACCGCAACGCATTCAGCACACGCCATGGCCGTTTCCACGGAGGCCCTGGTCAAGGCTTCACGTTGACTTCGAGGGCCCATTCATGGGTCATACATTCCTGGTCATTGTTGACGCCTATTCAAAGTGGGTCGAAGTTTTTCCAGTGACGTCAACATCAGCGGATGCTGTTATCAATGCTTTGCGAACAACATTTGCGCAGCATGGACTGCCGGATCTCTTAGTTTCCGACAATGGGCCTGCCTTTGCAAGTGAACAGTACTTGGAATTCTTGGCACGTAATGGAATACGTCGCATGCTTGTGCCTCCCTACCATCCAGCTTCGAATGGTGCGGCAGAGCGCGTCGTACAGACTGTCAAGAACAAGATCAAGAAGAGTGGATCTGGATCTTTCCAAACCCAGATTTCGCGGTTCTTATTTCATTACAGAACCACGCCACATGACGTCACAGGCAGAGCACCGTGTGAGATGCTCATGGGAAGGATGTTCAAGACACCTTTGGATGTTCTTCGCCCAAATCTACACACTTCAGTGCTGCTGAGACAGTTGAAGCAGAAACTACAGGCCGATAAAGGGTGCCGTTCTTCTCCATTGCCGAATGTGGGAGACAACGTACTCGCAAAGAACTTTCGTCGAGGGCCACCGTGGGTACCCGCACGTGTCACGAGTATCACAGGTCAGTCAGCAGCTACAGTCTGTCTCAGTGACGGTACTCTCTGGCATAGGCACGGCGACCACCTACGTCCTCAAGTCGAAGAAATCGTTGAGCCAACCACTGAACTATGGAGGCCTGGACCTAATGGAACACAGGGCGTTTCCAGCCACCCATCAACTGAGTGTGACACCAGCTTGGCTGTTTCTGTGGACTCTGACCTCACCGTGAGTGCTACTAGTGGCACAGAAGAGACAACTGTGAACGTGACTGGTGGTACAGAAGAGACTGCTATGAACTCTCCCAAGTCAGCGTGCAGCACGCCTCAGTTGCGAAGAAGCATGAGAAGCTGCAAGCCAGTGCAGCACTACTCTCCATAAAGCTCTTCTTGAACAAACTAATGGGGGAGGACTGTTACAGTTTCGTTTTCATGTTTGTGTTGTGGCGCCACCCGGTGCCGACGGGATAGAACTTGCGAGGCAGCAAGGCAATAAAAAGGACACAGCTCTAGGAGCAGTTGTTCGCTGCGCAGTGGAGCGCGGTGCATCATCGTACGTTTCTTTGAGCCTAGCCGTTGACGGCGACCGCCGAGCCGGTCCGCCTTTCGGCATTGCTCGGTCCACTAACTCGTTACAAGTGGCGACGAGGAGAAAAATTCAAGTTCGTCTTTCCTACGCCCCTTCTGCGCACGTGAGTTCTTCGTTGTTCTGACGAGTTCAACGCGCAAGAATTCCGTCATGCCAATGTTCGGCAACCTCGAAGCGTTCGACGGAGGAGGAGGAGATGCGTGGCCTTGCTACGTTGATCGCCTGAAAGCTTTTTTCATCGCGAATGACATCGCAGAAGCAAAAGAGAAGTCAGTCTTCTTAAGTTGTTGTGGACAGAAAACGTATGCTCTCTTGCGGGATCTCGTGAAGCCCGCCCAACCGCAAGACAAAACCTTGCAAGAAATTCTTTCTGTTCTTGGTGACCATTACTGCCCCAAGCCATCTGCTGTCGAGCAGCGTTTTAGGTTCAACACGAGTGTTCGCGCGGAGGGCGAGTCAGTAACTTTGTGGCGTCGCTCAAAAGCCTCTCTGAACATTGCAACTGCGGAACTGAGCTTAGCAACATGTTGAGGGACCGCATCGTGTGCGGCATCAACGACACAGCCGTGCAGACGAGGCTGCTCGAGAAAGCAGACCTTACGTATGAAGACGCTGTACAAACTGCACTTGCCATGGAAGCTGCGAAGAAAGATGCCGGCGAGATAGCGAGCTCAAGCCGAAGCGCGCTTCCCACTTATCAAGTCGCGGCATCAAAGGGGCGTGTCACATATATGCTACCGCTGTGGTGACGAACACCTCGCGTCCGTGTGCAAGCACATCAGTAGTTCGTGCAATTACTGCAGGAAGCAGGGACACATTGCTCGAGTGTGCAACTCGAAGAAAAAGCACGCTTCGTCACTGAAGGGAAAATTCACAAAGCCACATGCGTCCGCGCCTCCGGCTCGCAAAACTTCGTGTGGAACTCATCCAGTCAACAGTGTTGACAACGACGTTTCTGCCGACGTGTTTGACATGTGGCCAGTCGACACCGTCGCGCCGTCACCACCCTTCACCGTAACAGTCAGCGTTTGCGGTAAGCCGCTCTGTATGGAGCTGGACACCGGTGCGAGCGTTTCTGTCATGGAAAAAAATCGTCTTCAGGAGCTGCTACCGTCAGTACCTGTCATGCCGTCTGATGTACTCCTGCGAAGCTACTCTGGTGAGCTCACACAAGTTCAAGGTAGAGCGGATGTCACACTGCAGTTTCGTGACAGAAAAGCAGTGCTACCTTTATTCCTGACTGGGGAACGTTCACCTACACTTCTGGGCAGGAACTGGATTCGAGAACTGGGCATTGAGATTGCTCGCGTGGAAGCAGGTCATCAAAACTTTGGAAAGGATCTTAAAATAAAAACAGCAAAACTTGAATGCACAATTTACTGAATTCTGCTAAAAAAAAAGCAAATGACTTAGACGGCAGGTAATTCTTCACTTTCTTTGCTGTGGCAGCTGCCAGTAAACACAACTGGCTTAAAGATCGGTAAACAAACCACGAGTTTCTCCCTGAAACTCTCTTTTTTTGTTTCTTGAGATGCGCTGCGTATGATGTAGCGCTCTACTGAGCTGTCTATGTGTTTAAGCAGCAATAACTAACGGGACCCACAGGCCACATGACTAATAAGTTATTGTGGCATGCGAGAACAAGGAACTGAGAACTGCGACCTTGACCGCTGTTAAGGTGCAGGCTGTCTCATACAGAGAGTTGAATTAAAAGAGGCAACCACTGTTGAAAGTGAGAATGCAAATTTCAGTCACAATGACAACATTCTGAAGATTCTCGAAGGTGACTCGGACGCATGTGGTGGGGAACACACCAGTCATCAAAAGCCTAACAGCAGCAGGAAGTATGAACCTTTTGAAGGTAAACTATTGCCTGCCCTTTCTACTGTTCATAGCGTGAAGAAACCACAAAATTTTATGGTTGCATCAAGATTTAAATACCGACAACCTTGCAGAATTCAGCATATTATCACTTTATTAAGGATGCTTAGAAATTGTCTCAATTATCTTTTGAAATAAATTAAATTTTGCAGCAAATAGAATGCTGAGCTTGCTGATAGGTTTGCACCTTGAAATTTAGTGCAACACACGCGATGAGGACAACCTCTCCTTTTGTCTTTTGACATCACCTTGTCTGCTGCACAGCATTTTATGTCTCTCTATCTCTAGGAACATTTGCAAATTCATCCCAGTTTCCTCTGAGAATTTTCAAATCGCACAAAACAAAAGCAATCAATGTATTTTTAACCAAGGAATATAGACAGTAGTCGCCACTGGTGCCATCGCCCCCCAGTTTGAGCTAGGTATCTGCCATCCTTCATGCACCTGCACCCCGGGGCGTCAAGGAGCTTCAAAGTTTTTTGGGACTTGTGAACTTCTACAGGCGTTTTCTACCAAACCTTTCCGGACTTACTTCTCATGAACGAGAAGAAATGGGTGTGGGGAAAAGAGCAAGAAAATACATTCAATGTAGTGAAGCAGTTAATAACATCCGCTGCAGTCCTAGTACATTTCGACCCAGGGAAGCCACTGTGTCTCAGCTGCGATGCCTCACCGTATGGGATCGGCGCAGTTTTGGCACACCGAGAATCTGATGGTCGAGAACTGCCCATTGCTTTTGCCTCCAGATGTTTGTCTCGTGCAGAGCAAAACTACAGCCAACTCGACAAAGAGGCATTAGCCTTTGTATTTGGTGTGGAAAAGTTCCACCAGTACTTGTGGGGCAATCCTTTCACTGCTTATACGGATCACAAGCCTCTACTAGGATTACTGAATGATGACAAACCCATTCCAAGCCGGTCCGCCTCTCGGCATTGCTCGGTCCACTAACTCGTTACAGTGCCCATTCAGGCTACATTTCTGTATGAAGCACTTAGAACAAATAAAGCAGCAGAAAGGTTTCTCTCCCGTGTGCGTCCGCTCATGCGTTACGAGGTTAGCATTAAACTTTGACCGGTACGGGCAGTATTGACACAGGTAATCGCCTTCCATTTTCCACGGTCGGCTTCGACTCGGCCGGTACTCTGCTGGACGATCCACACGGCAGACGGCGGATGAGGATGCAGCAACGATGGACCGATGTGCAACTGCATTAGAAGAAAAGAGGAATGATGGAACATCTGCCTATGGAACTTTCAATGCTCACAGCGGTAGAGCTTAGCCAACTGTTTCTACACATGGGCATTCCTATGTCATTCTATCCTTGCCCATTCGAGAGAAACTTGCCTGGGTCTGTCTGTGGTGTCAGCAAGTCAGCATTGCATGTCCAAAGTGTGACATCTCAAAATATAAGTGCTAGGTTATTCTTGATACCTTAGTAGCAAATATAGAATTGAATTTCAGCAGTTGAATCCGATGCATTAGATCTATTTGCCAAGCGTTAATGGTCCAGTTCTTGTGGGTTTTATGTTCTCAGTGACCGGGGTTGCAAATTGGTATCAACTCGCACAGCACTTCCTTGTGCCCATTTGGTTTCACCCTGCAGCAAGTTATGGCGCCAGAAAAGTGATCACCCACGCTCTTACCAAGAGAAAACAAAAAAGAGTGCACTGTCACTACTTTTCTCCAAAACAAGCAGGCAATGCTAAAATGATTTCAGTTGCAAATCTGAGAAAAACTGAACATGCAAACAGATAAAAAGAGCACTCATAAGCTGCTTTTCTTTTTCGCAGTTTTGACCAATGCCTGCGAAGTATTCCTCAAGCTTAGTTTGTCTAGTTCTATGTAACCAATTTAGGCAAGACTCAAGCCTAAAAACAAGTTCGCTATACCGCTACCTGTCGATGAGTCAGATTTCGAAGCTGGCAAGAGCTAGTTTCTCATATGTCTTCAGTGAATTGCAAGAAAACAGCTTTTGCAAAAATGTGGTAAACGTAAACATGAAAACAGACAAGACTAATGATTATACTGCAACTATGAATATCATGGCATAACGTCCCATTTTAAATTCTATAATGCATATTTATAAGAACATGACCAATTATTCATTTTAGCTGAACGATACTAGCAGAAAAACATCACCTATTAATGTCCTGTGTGTCGAAAATAGAGCAAGAGGAAACATACTATGTGAAGGCAAGATACCTTGTATAGGTAGAACACATTTGTGGAAAACATTTAAGTAGTATGATTCATCGCAGCTCTCAGTAAGTTTGCATAGCAATATTTACTGTGAACATCCTAAAAGAAATAGCATGTGCTTCCCATATTCTGAAATGTACTAGTGGGCCACATACGCAACGCCAATTCTAAGACCCTATGCGATCGTCACCAAAGCTAGTCACATAAGGAAATCTACAAAAAAAACTACAAGAAGGCCAAGCAAATGAATAGAAATTGAGGACGAAGCCTATGGTAAATGCATGTTTGCAAAGCAGTGAAAGTTTCATCTTAACACAATAAACAAATAACTGCAGCTGAATGCTGCAATTAAGAAATGAATATCTTCTAAGTGCTGTAGAAGTATGAAGAACCATTAGACTTGACTTTCCTTTCTAATGCTTGTGTGGCTGCATAGCATATTTAGTGATACTGTTACTAATTTCACCATGCAAACCACTTCAAATCCTATTTACATGAACACCATGCACACAAGATGACAACGCTAGGTAATAAACACTGGCCTACAAAGTTTTAGCACTGACTGCCTATCACCAAGAAGCCAGCAGTGCATCCCAAGATACTCAGCCTCTAACTTGCCCCTGTGAAACAGGCTGAACAGAGCAGTTCTAACGCCTGCACTAGACAAAAAATTCATCCAATCAAATTTAATAAGTACTTCTCATCGTTGCACAGGCCGTTAATTTCACATCCAATATGATGCAACCTCTGCAAGCAGGAGCCATGAAAGAACCCGTGTATCTGAAATATCCAAGTGTGCCGAAACAGATACCTTTATGCAAGTCTGCAACTAAGCTACACATCTTAGCGAGAATGCACTGAATTCAAACAATACAGACAGCATGAGCGCAAGAGTGCACGATCTGTAACATGAGTACATGCACACAGCATAACAGCAACGTTCTCATTAGACCCTTGTGACAGCACGCATTTTTCCTTCTCCGTCAATCAAGCATAAATTGCCCCACACAAAGAATCCAGTTCACCAGCCTGCCATATGTGGTCCCAAGTTGCGTGCAGCTCAAACCACACATACACACAAAAGCAACTCTCCACCCGAATCTCTCGCACAGACACCTCACTGGGAACAACACACGCTGTACTGACAGTGCACAAGGAAGTTGCAACACAGTGGTTCTCCAATAAAAAATTAATAGGCACAATGCTGCAACTCAGCATCGTAGACAATGCGAGGATGGACATACATCTAATCATGAAAATGTGAACACCCGTATACAAGACTTTTGTTAAAAGTGCCCTGAAGTGCTACCTCTTTCCCTATATACTTCAAAGTGGTTGAATTCTGAAGACAAGTTCTGTTGAGCGAGCTAAAAAAAAAAAAAGTTACTATTTGCCAGCTTGCTCGCATAAGAGAGAAAAGCATTTTCATGGCTCCATTAAGGGTAAAGATTACATAAAAAAATATGCAGCATAATACATGCGACCAGGCCATACATGGGACACGAGCGAGGCCTGTATTTTCCAACATGCTAATAATGTCACAGACACAAACAAAACGCGCTTAAGCACCTCTTTAAAACCATGCAAACAGATGAGGATCGGTAAGTAATTCATTAAACAGCAAGGCTCCGATGCAACTTTTTTTCTTACTGTCATATGAAAGAAACTAAACTTCAGAGTTAACAAATGCACATGTTTAGCAAAACTCCTTTTCAAGAGAGGCAATTCATAAATATCCAAGGTGTTGCAGGAAGTTGCAAGACTGCGGAGGAGGGAAGACGTTACGAAGTCGCAGAAATCCCAAGCTGGCCAGCCACTGAGAATCAACCTGAAAAATAACAAGATTCCATCAGCTCTACAACAACAAAGCAGGTTACTAAATGAAAAAGCCAATCAGCTGCAATAGAGAGCAACATATATTTGAGTACAAAGTAAGCACTTCTAACAGATGAACTGAAATGCATGCAAATCAAAGCCACTAAGCAAACCTACAGTCATGTACAATTGATTGCAAGTAATAAAAGATAACGAAATAAGACATAATTTTTAGGCAGTGGTGGCATAAATGCAACTAGAATGGATTCTATAAAGCTTCCTTGACAGTTTGATAATCATAATCAGGTCTGGATGAAAACATGTTGCTATTTATCCATACAATAAGAGAACACATGCACAAAGCGCTGCGTAAAAGAAGAACCTTCCTTTACAGTAAACAAATGACTGCAGTCATTGGCAAGGGGTCTCTGCTCTAAACATGGTAGAGAGAGGGGGTTGTAGATGGTCCTTGGCGATCACAAAATGAACAAGGGAGGGGAAAACCTCAGGATGCTTGAGCCAACGTTTCGACAAGGGGACTTGTCTTCGTCTGGGCAAAGCGTTCATCATTGGCAGGGATTAAATAGGGCCTTCGCTCCGAGGAGGAAGGCCCCAAGGGTGGGGAAGGAAAGAGGTGTGAGAGGGGATGCGTGTCAGGAAGGGGAGGGAGGTGAATCTTGATTCGTTAAGCTGCAATAGTGGAAAAACTTATATCGGGGGGTGTGTAATGAACAAAGGCTTTGAAGGGGCTGCGACGGGGGAGGCACTGGGTGGACCTGTAAGACACCGATAAGAGGATTAGTCAGCGTGGTACAAGGAAATGACAACAAGGCAAACAAAATAGGCTGGCACTGGAAGGAGAAAGACAGGGGGGGCATTTCCAAGGAAGCACAAGGCAGGGGGGGGGGGGGGGGGGGGTGGAATGGCTCGAGTTCAGAGAAAGCCAAAAGGTGGGGGCGGAGGGGGTAACAGGCATGTCATGGTTTCCGAGAACTGATAGTAGGGGATTAGGAGAAAAAAAGAGAGAAAAAAAGAAGTGAACAAAGGGAGAGGGTGAGAAGGCCGGAAATGTGGTGGAAGATATGACGTGGGAAGGGTGCAAAGAGCGATAATATACTTATGCGAGGTTCTAGGAAATGGTCTGACCACGTGCAAGACATTTGTTAGTTTAAAATTATGCTAACCCTGGAATGCACCCGAGAGATTCCAGGTTTCCTCTGGAAATGTTAATCCTTGTTGGTTGCAGTGTTTTAAATTTGTGGATTAGGAATGCTTCTCTGTATTTTCTGTCCCTAGTCGATTTGAAGCCTGACTGAAGAATGAACAATTTGAGTTCGTCGAATTTGTGATGGCGTTGATTAAAATGGGTCGACACTGCCTTCTGTTCATTCCGTGTTGTGTCAGCCCAGTGCCCGTTTAATCTGGAAGTGATATACAGTGTAGGTCAAACAATGAACTCAGTAAATGCGCCTATAATGTCCGAGAATGTTTTAGCACAAACAAAATAAATTAAAGGCAGCTGAGATAAAGAGCCCTAAACTAGAAGATGCAGGAAACAAACTGTGTGGCAAGCCATCTCTACTCAAGTGAAGATGTATGATTTTAAACTACCACTCGAAGCATCAAGAGATGAGCAGAATAAATGTAATACAAAGAAGCACCCGTCACTAGCAAATACTGATGCACACATGAATTTAAAACTTTATTGATAGAGCTGTGAATTGTGTATTTATTTTGTTTGTTTGCTAAACTGCACATCTGACGTCAGCTTGCAGAAAAAACAAGCATTCTGTTTTCACTTCGCCATTGAGCACATGACAAGTCGGGTGATCGCTTTTGCATATATTGATCAGTGTCGCAATAAACAGAGGACTCCCATTTCACCGCTGGTGGATGTGTGTTGTGTCTAGCATATGCAACCAAATATTGCACAAAACAGTAACACACAAAATGTGATCCCCCTTGGCTAAAGATACACTACTATAATCAATGTCATCAACCATGTCTGACAAATGTGACCAGGTATACAGAAGGTGTCACCTATAAAAATACTTCCATCCCATAATAGTACCAATGCACAGCTTTTTCTAGTGGCATCGTCAAAAAAAAAAAAAAAAATTAGCTTTGGTAGCACCAAACACAACAAATATCAAACATTTATTCAATTACAATCACATAATGAAACACTCAAATTTGAACAAGCATTCGTAAACCTTTAGGTACAAAACCTTTACGTACTAAACCTTTAGTACTTGTTACATTAGTAATAGTCCATATCCAGTGTTAGTTGCCATAAAAACAAACTCAGTGCATCGGCTTCTGGTGCACAAATAATACTCCTTGTCATGAGAGCTTTGGAAACATGCAAAGTGGTGCTTATCTGTGAGTATGCTGGCCATGTGCATCGACACAGCATGTAGTTAGCCAGAGATCATGCCATTAGTACACACATGAGCCGAACAGTACACCACGTCTCGCTCAGACCATTGACTTATCACAGGCTGAAGGAATAGGACCAAATAACGAAAAATCTCATCTCAGACTGTGCGTAAATAAATGAACACAATGCAAGACATGCAAAAACAATGCCAACACAAGAAAAATATGCAACTTTGGGAAGATATTCAATAAGGCTATCTGCAATTCCTGAATAGTAAAGTTTGGAGATCTGCATCACTGGTACACTGTTACCTCTCATTTCATAGATTTTTCAAGTGGTAAGAGAACTCGGATGCCATAGCTGCTATCACAGGTGCTAAAATACAAGCTGCAGTGTAAAAACTTAACCACAGAAGAAACACACAAGGAACAGGCATACAAACAAACAACACTGAAAGGAAGTCATTCTAATATTTCCACTTGCCAATGCTACTGCTTAGCTCACAATAAATGCTTATGAAATGGGTAATGACAACCAAAATATTTGTGGAAATTGCAGCATATTTCATGGTAGCACAGAGCCCTTCAAGGAGATCTAAAATCACCACACAAAAACTGCACTACAAACTCTACACAAGGTTCAAGAGCGTCAGAGTAGTAGTTTTCAGTACACATTACATTACAGGGATCAAAAAAGCTGTCTTGAGCAAGGTAACTTAAACACGATGTTGATAATAAAGGCAGTGATTAAATATTGTCGCACATTTAAATTTTCCTAAACCATACAATGGGAGCTGATGAGAAGTACACAGGTGAACCAGGAACACACTCGAGATCCGCAAATGCTGTAAGGCAGAGTATTGTCCTGCCAATAACAAGAAAAATATGTACTTTAAAGCCTATAAGTTCAAGGCTTTCACCCCTGAAGTGATAGAAGGATGGCTTTCCTCCCTGTGATAAAGCAGTAAATTAAAATTTTTCCTCCATTTGAGACATACTAATGCAGCACAGAATGAAGATTTGAAGTTGAAGATTTGATTCACATAAAAGTCAACATATAGGATAAGCATAGATTTCAGCATATAGTGTTGAAATGCTTGATCAAACAAAAATACCACAGACATATCACTCACTCCATAGTCAGTTATCATAGAGAAAACTCAGTTTCACTACATAATTCAAGTGCATTTGAAACTCTGCTGCGCAATATCAACAAATGAAAAAAGCGAATGACCTGGATGATAGGCTAAGACCCGTTATCATCGTTTGACAATTTCAAATGAATTTCAGAGAACTAGATATTCACTCAGGTAACTTTTCACAAAGTATAACAACATATATGCTTAGAAAATCAGGGGTTTTCCTATCAACAGGAAAACCAATTACTACTTTTGGCAAAAAGCTGAAATGAGGACAAGGCTGTGCTAGCAAAACATGCTAAGAATGCGCATCGCACCAGCTCAACATGCAGTAAAATGTGCAAGCTCCCACATTGCAACGTGTTGCCAACTACAAGTGCTTCCGCATGTGTGCCTGCAAGCTGCTCTTATAGGCAAAGCACGCTGAACATAAATCGCACTGGAATGGTTTCTCTCCAGTGTGCGTCCTCATGTGCCTATTCAGGCCACCTTTCTGTGTAAAGCACTTTGAACAAATAGAGCAGCAGAAAGGTTTCTCTCCCGTGTGCGTCCGCTCATGCATTACAAGGTTAGCATTAAACTTTGACCGGTACGGGCAGTATTGACACAGGTAATCGCCTTCCATTTTCCACGGTCGGCTTCGACTCGGCCGGTACTCTGGTGGACGATCCACACGGCAGACGGCGGATGAGGATGCAGCAACGATGGACCGATGTGCAACTGCATTAGAAGAAAAGAGGAATGATGGAACATCTGCCTATGGAACTTTCAATGCTCACAGCGGTAGAGCTTAGCCAACTGTTTCTACACATGGGCATTCCTATGTCATATATATTCTATCCTTGCCCATTCGAGAGAAACTTGCCTGGGTCTGTCTGTGGTGTCAGCAAGTCAGCATTGCATGTCCAAAGTGTGACATCTCAACATATAAGTGCAAGTTTATTCCTGATAGCTTAGTAGCAAATTTAGAACTGAATTTCAGCAGTTGAATCCGATGCATTACATCTAGGTGCCAAGCGTTAATGCTCCAATTTTTGAGGGTTTTATGTTCTCAGTGACTGGGGTTGCAAATTGGTATCAACTCGCACAGCACTTCCGTGTGCCCATTTGCTGTCATACTGCAGCAAGTTATGGCGCCGGAAAAGTGATTACCCACGCTCTTACCTAGAGAGAACAAAAACAAAAGAGTGCACTGTCACTACTTTTCTCCAAAACAAACAGGCAATGCTAAAATGAATTCAGTTGCAAATTTGAGAAAAACTGAACATGCAACCAGAAAAAAAGAGCACTCATAAGCTGCTTTTCTTTTTCGCAGTTTTGACCAATGCCTGCGAAGTATTCCTCAAGCTTAGTTTGTCTAGTTCTATGTAACCAATTTAGGCAAGACTCAAGCCTAAAAACAAGTTCGCTATACCGCTACCTGTCGACGAGTCAGATTTCGAAGCTGGCAAGAGCTAGTTTCCTATATGTCTTCAGTGAATTGCAAGATAACAGCTTTTGCAAAAATGTGGTAAACTTAAACATGAAAACAGACAAGACTAATGATTATACTGCAACTATGAATATCATGGCATAACGTCCCCTGTTTTAAATTCTATAATGCATATTTATAAGAACATGACAAATTATTCATTTTAGCTGAACGATACTAGCACAAAAGCATGACCTATTAATGTCGTGTGTGTCGAAAATAGAGCAAGAGTAAACATACTATGTGAGGCAAGATACCTTGTATAGGTAGAACACATTTGTGGAAAACATTGAAGTAGTATGATTCATCGCAGCTCTCAGTAAGTTTGCATAGCAATGTTTACTGTGAACATCCTAAAAGAAAAAGCATGTGCTTCCCATATTCTGAAATGTACTAGTGGGCCACATACGCAACGCCAATTCTAAGACCCTATGCGATCGTCACCAAAGCTAGTCACGTAAGGAAATCTACAAAAAAAACTACAAGAAGGCCAAGCAAATGAATAGAAATTGAGGACGAAGCCTATGGTAAATGTATGTTTGCAAAGCAGTGAAAGTTTCATCTTAACACAATAAACAAATAACTGCAGCTGAATGCTGCAATTAACAAATGAATATCTTCTAAGTGCTGTAGAAGTATGAAGAACCATTAGACTTGACTTTCCTTTCTAATGCTTATGTGGCTGCATAGCATATTTAGTGATACTGTTACTAATTTCACCACGCAAACCACTTCAAATCCTATTTACATGAACACCATGCACACAAGATGACAACGCTAGGTAATAAACACTGGCCTACAAAGTTTTAGCACTGACTGCCTATCACCAAGAAGCCAGCAGTGCATCCCAAGATACTCAGCCTCTAACTTGCCCCTGTGAAACAGGCTGAACAGAGCAGTTCTAACGCCTGCACTAGACAAAAAATTCATACAATCAAATTTAATAAGTACTTCTCATCGTTGCACAGGCCGTTAATTTCACATCCAATATGATGCAACCTCTGCAAGCAGGAGCCATGAAAGAACCCGTGTATCTGAAATATCCAAGTGTGCCGAAACAGATACCTTTATGCAAGTCTGCAACTAAGCTACACATCTTAGCGAGAATGCACTGAATTCAAACAATACAGACAGCATGAGCGCAAGAGTGCACGATCTGTAACATGAGTACATGCACACAGCATAACAGCAACGTTCTCATTAGACCCGTGTGACAGCACGCATTTTTCCTTCTCCGTCAATTTAGCATAAATTGCCCCACACAAAGAATCCAGTTCACTAGCCTGCCATATGTGGTCCCAAGTTGCGTGCAGCTCAAACCACACATACACACAAAAGCAACTCTCCACCCGAATCTCTCGCACAGACACCTCACTGGGAACAACACACGCTGTACTGACAGTGCACAAGGAAGTTGCAACACAGTGGTTCTCCAATAAAAAATTAATAGGCACAATGCTGCAACTCAGCATCGTACACAATGCGAGGATGGACATACATCTAATCATGAAAATGAGAACACCCGTCTACAAGACTTTTGTTAAAAGTGCCCTGAAGTGCTACCTCTTTCCCTATATACTTCAAAGTGGTTGAATTCTGAAGACAAGTTCTGTTGAGCGAGATAAAAAAAAAAGTTACTATTTGCCAGCTTGCTCGCATAAGAGAGAAAAGCATTTTCATGGCTCCATTAAGGGTAAAGATTACATAAAAAAATATGCAGCATAATACATGCGACCAGGCCATACATGGGACACGAGCGAGGCCTGCATTTTCCAACATGCTAATAATGTCACAGACACAAACAAAACGCGCTTAAGCACCTCTTTAAAACCATGCAAACAGATGAGGATCGGTAAGTAATTCATTAAACAGCAAGGCTCCGATGCAACTTTTTTTCTTACTGTCATATGAAAGAAACTAAACTTCAGAGTTAACAAATGCACATGCTTAGCAAAACTCCTTTTCAAGAGAGGCAATTCATAAATATCCAAGGTGTTGCAGGAAGTTGCAAGACTACGGAGGAGGGAAGACGTTACGAAGTCGCAGAAATCCCAAGCTGGCCAGCCACTGAGAATCTACCTGAAAAATAACAAGATTCCATCAGCTCTACAACAACAAAGCAGGTTACTAAATGAAAAAGCCAATCAGCTGCAATAGAGAGCAACATATATTTGAGTACAAAGTAAGCACTTCTAACAGATGAACTGAAATGCATGCAAATCAAAGCCACTAAGCAAACCTACAGTCATGTACAATTGATTGCAAGTAATAAAAGATAACGAAATAAGACATAATTTTTAGGCAGTGGTGGCATAAATGCAACTAGAATGGATTCTATAAAGCTTCCTTGACAGTTTGATAATCATAATCAGGTCTGGATGAAAACATGTTGCTATTTATCCATACAATAAGAGAACACATGCACAAAGCGCTGCGTAAAAGAAGAACCTTCCTTTACAGTAAACAAATGACTGCAGTCATTGGCAAGGGGTCTCTGCTCTAAACATGGTAGAGAGAGGGGGTTGTAGATGGTCCTTGGCGATCACAAAATGAACAAGGGAGGGGAAAACCTCAGGATGCTTGAGCCAACGTTTCGACAAGGGGACTTGTCTTCGTCTGGGCAAAGCGTTCATCATTGGCAGGGATTAAATAGGGCCTTCGCTCCGAGGAGGAAGGCCCCAAGGGTGGGGAAGGAAAGAGGTGTGAGAGGGTATGCGTGTCAGGAAGGGGAGGGAGGTGAATCTTGATTCGTTAAGCTGCAATAGTGGAAAAACTTATATCGGGGGGTGTGTAATGAACAAAGGCTTTGAAGGGGCTGCGACGGGGGAGGCACAGGGTGGACCTGTAAGACTCCGATAAGAGGATTAGTCAGCGTGGTACAAGGAAATGACAACAAGGCAAACAAAATAGGCTGGCACTGGAAGGAGAAAGAAAGGGGGGGCATTTCCAAGGAAGCACAAGGCAGGGGGGGGGGGGGGGGATGGAATGGCTCGAGTTCAGAGAAAGCCAAAAGGTGGGGGCGGAGGGGGTAACAGGCATGTCATGGTTTCCGAGAACTGATAGTAGGGGATTAGGAGAAAAAAAGAGAGAAAAAAAGAAGTGAACAAAGGGAGAGGGTGAGAAGGCCGGAAATGTGGTGGAAGATATGACGTGGGAAGGGTGCAAAGAGCGATAATATACTTATGCGAGGTTCTAGGAAATGGTCTGACCACGTGCAAGACATTTGTTAGTTTAAAATTATGCTAACCCTGGAATGCACCCGAGAGATTCCAGGTTTCCTCTGGAAATGTTAATCCCTGTTGGTTGCAGTGTTTTAAATTTGTGGATTAGGAATGCTTCTCTGTATTTTCTGTCCCTAGTCGATTTGAAGCCTGACTGAAGAATGAACAATTTGAGTTCGTCGAATTTGTGATGGCGTTGATTAAAATGGGTCGACACTGCCTTCTGTTCATTCCGTGTTGTGTCAGCCCAGTGCCCGTTTAATCTGGAAGTGATATACAGTGTAGGTCAAACAATGAACTCAGTAAATGCGCCTATAATGTCCGAGAATGTTTTAGCACAAACAAAATAAATTAAAGGCAGCTGAGATAAAGAGCCCTAAAACTTGAAGATGCAGGAAACAAACTGTGTGGCAAGCCATCTCTACTCAAGTGAAGCTGTATGATTTTAAACTACCACTCGAAGCATCAAGAGATGAGCAGAATAAATGTAATACAAAGAAGCACCCGTCACTAGCAAATACTGATGCACACATGAATTTAAAACTTTATTGATAGAGCTGTGAATTGTGTATTTATTTTGTTTGTTTGCTAAACTGCACATCTGACGTCAGCTTGCAGAAAAAACAAGCATTCTGTTTTCACTTCGCCATTGAGCACATGACAAGTCGGGTGATCGCTTTTGCATATATTGATCAGTGTCGCAATAAACAGAGGACTCCCATTTCACCGCTGGTGGATGTGTGTTGTGTCTAGCATATGCAACCAAATATTGCACAAAACAGTAACACACAAAATGTGATCCCCCTTGGCTAAAGATACACTACTATAATCAATGTCATCAACCATGTCTGACAAATGTGACCAGGTATACAGAAGGTGTCACCTATAAAAATACTTCCATCCCATAATAGTACCAATGCACAGCTTTTTCTAGTGGCATCGTCAAAAAAAAAAATAAAAATTAGCTTTGGTAGCACCAAACACAACAAATATCAAACATTTATTCAATTACAATCACATAATGAAACACTCAAATTTGAACAAGCATTCGTAAACCTTTAGGTACAAAACCTTTACGTACTAAACCTTTAGTACTTGTTACGTTAGTAATAGTCCATATCCAGTGTTAGTTGCCATAAAAACAAACTCAGTGCATCGGCTTCTGGTGCACAAATAATACTCCTTGTCATGAGAGCTTTGGAAACATGCAAAGTGGTGCTTATCTGTGAGTATGCTGGCCATGTGCATCGACACAGCATGTAGTTAGCCAGAGATCATGCCATTAGTACACACATGAGCCGAACAGTACACCACGTCTCGCTCAGACCATTGACTTATCACAGGCTGAAGGAATAGGACCAAATAACGAAAAATCTCATCTCAGACTGTGCGTAAATAAATGAACACAATGCAAGACATGCAAAAACAATGCCAACAGAAGAAAAATATGCAACTTTGGGAAGATATTCAATAAGGCTATCTGCAATTCCTGAATAGTAAAGTTTGGAGATCTGCATCACTGGTACACTGTTACCTCTCATTTCATAGATTTTTCAAGTGGTAAGAGAACTCGGATGCCATAGCTGCTATCACAGGTGCTAAAATACAAGCTGCAGTGTAAAAACTTAACCACAGAAGAAACACACAAGGAACAGGCATACAAACAAACAACACTGAAAGGAAGTCATTCTAATATTTCCACTTGCCAATGCTACTGCTTAGCTCACAATAAATGCTTATGAAATGGGTAATGACAACCAAAATATTTGTGGAAATTGCAGCATATTTCATGGTAGCACAGAGCCCTTCAAGGAGATCTAAAATCACCACACAAAAACTGCACTACAAACTCTACACAAGGTTCAAGAGCGTCAGAGTAGTAGTTTTCAGTACACATTACATTACAGGGATCAAAAAAGCTGTCTTGAGCAAGGTAACTTAAACACGATGTTGATAATAAAGGCAGTGATTAAATATTGTCGCACATTTAAATTTTCCTAAACCATACAATGGGAGCTGATGACAAGTACACAGGTGAACCAGGAACACACTCGAGATCCGCAAATGCTGTAAGGCAGAGTATTGTCCTGCCAATAACAAGAAAAATATGTACTTTAAAGCCTATAAGTTCAAGGCTTTCACCCCTGAAGTGATGGAAGGATGGCTTTCCTCCCTGTGATAAAGCAGTAAATTAAAATTTTTCCTCCTTTTGAGACATACTAATGCAGCACAGAATGAAGATTTGAAGTTGAAGATTTGATTCACATAAATGTCAACATATAGGATAAGCATAGATTTCAGCATATAGTGTTGAAATGCTTGATCAAACAAAAATACCACAGACATATCACTCACTCCATAGTCAGTTATCATAGAGAAAACTCAGTTTCACTACATAATTCAAGTGCATTTGAAACTCTGCTGCGCAATATCAACAAATGAAAAAAGCGAATGACCTGGATGATAGGCTAAGACCCGTTATCACCGTTTGACAATTTCAAATGAATTTCAGAGAACTAGATATTCACTCAGGTAACTTTTCACAAAGTATAACAACATATATGCTTAGAAAATCAGGGGTTTTCCTATCAACAGGAAAACCAATTACTACTTTTGGCAAAAAGCTGAAATGAGGACAAGGCTGTGCTAGCAAAACATGCTAAGAATGCGCATCGCACCAGCTCAACATGCAGTAAAATGTGCAAGCTCCCACATTGCAACGTGTTGCCAACTACAAGTGCTTCTGCATGTGTGCCTGCAAGCTGCTCTTATAGGCAAAGCACGCTGAACATAAATCGCACTGGAATGGTTTCTCTCCAGTGTGCGTCCTCATGTGCCTATTCAGGCCACCTTTCTGTGTAAAGCACTTTGAACAAATAGAGCAGCAGAAAGGTTTCTCTCCCGTGTGCGTCCGCTCATGCATTACGAGGTTAGCATTAAACTTTGACCGGTACGGGCAGTATTGACACAGGTAATCGCCTTCCATTTTCCACGGTCGGCTTCGACTCGGCCGGTACTCTGGTGGACGATCCACACGGCAGACGGCGGATGAGGATGCAGCAACGATGGACCGATGTGCAACTGCATTAGAAGAAAAGAGGAATGATGGAACATCTGCCTATGGAACTTTCAATGCTCACAGCGGTAGAGCTTAGCCAACTGTTTCTACACATGGGCATTCCTATGTCATATATATTCTATCCTTGCCCATTCGAGAGAAACTTGCCTGGGTCTGTCTGTGGTGTCAGCAAGTCAGCATTGCATGTCCAAAGTGTGACATCTCAACATATAAGTGCTAGGTTATTCCTGATAGCTTAGTAGCAAATTTAGAACTGAATTTCAGCAGTTGAATCCGATGCATTACATCTAGGTGCCAAGCGTTAGTGCTCCAATTTTTGAGGGTTTTATGTTCTCAGTGAGTGGGGTTGCAAATTGGTATCAACTCAACTCGCACAGCACTTCCTTGTGCCCATTTGCTGTCATACTGCAGCAAGTTATGGCGCCAGAAAAGTGATTACCCACGCTCTTACCTAGAGAGAACAAAAACAAAAGAGTGCACTGTCACTACTTTTCTCCAAAACAAACAGGCAATGCAAAAATGAATACAGTTGCAAATTTGAGAAAAACTGAACATGCAACCAGATAAAAAGAGCACTCATAAGCTGCTTTTCTTTTTCGCAGTTTTGACCAATGCCTGCGAAGTATTCCTCAAGCTTAGTTTGTCTAGTTCTATGTAACCAATTTAGGCAAGACTCAAGCCTAAAAACAAGTTCGCTATACCGCTACCTGTCGACGAGTCAGATTTCGAAGCTGGCAAGAGCTAGTTTCCTATATGTCTTCAGTGAATTGCAAGATAACAGCTTTTGCAAAAATGTGGTAAACTTAAACATGAAAACAGACAAGACTAATGATTATACTGCAACTATGAATATCATGGCATAACGTCCCCTGTTTTAAATTCTATAATGCATATTTATAAGAACATGACAAATTATTCATTTTAGCTGAACGATACTAGCACAAAAGCATGACCTATTAATGTCGTGTGTGTCGAAAATAGAGCAAGAGTAAACATACTATGTGAGGCAAGATACCTTGTATAGGTAGAACACATTTGTGGAAAACATTGAAGTAGTATGATTCATCGCAGCTCTCAGTAAGTTTGCATAGCAATGTTTACTGTGAACATCCTAAAAGAAAAAGCATGTGCTTCCCATATTCTGAAATGTACTAGTGGGCCACATACGCAACGCCAATTCTAAGACCCTATGCAATCGTCACCAAAGCTAGTCACGTAAGGAAATCTACAAAAAAAACTACAAGAAGGCCAAGCTAATGAATAGAAATTGAGGACGAAGCCTATGGTAAATGTATGTTTGCAAAGCAGTGAAAGTTTCATCTTAACACAATAAACAAATAACTGCAGCTGAATGCTGCAATTAACAAATGAATATCTTCTAAGTGCTGTAGAAGTATGAAGAACCATTAGACTTGACTTTCCTTTCTAATGCTTGTGTGGCTGCATAGCATATTTAGTGATACTGTTACTAATTTCACCATGCAAACCACTTCAAATCCTATTTACATGAACACCATGCACACAAGATGACAACGCTAGGTAATAAACACTGGCCTACAAAGTTTTAGCACTGACTGCCTATCACCAAGAAGCCAGCAGTGCATCCCAAGATACTCAGCCTCTAACTTGCCCCTGTGAAACAGGCTGAACAGAGCAGTTCTAACGCCTGCACTAGACAAAAAATTCAATCAAATTTAATAATTACTTCTCATCGTTGCACAGGCCGTTAATTTCACATCCAATATGATGCAACCTCTGCAAGCAGGAGCCATGAAAGAACCCGTGTATCTGAAATATCCAAGTGTGCCGAAACAGATACCTTTATGCAAGTCTGCAACTAAGCTACACATCTTAGCGAGAATGCACTGAATTCAAACAATACAGACAGCATGAGCGCAAGAGTGCACGATCTGTAACACGAGTACATGCACACAGCATAACAGCAACGTTCTCATTAGACCCTTGTGACAGCACGCATTTTTCCTTCTCCGTCAATCAAGCATAAATTGCCCCACACAAAGAATCCAGTTCACCAGCCTGCCATATGTGGTCCCAAGTTGCGTGCAGCTCAAACCACACATACACACAAAAGCAACTCTCCACCCGAATCTCTCGCACAGACACCTCACTGGGAACAACACACGCTGTACTGACAGTGCACAAGGAGGTTGCAACTCAGTGGTTCTCCAATAAAAAATTAATAGGCACAATGCTGCAACTCAGCATCGTAGACAATGCGAGGATGGACATACATCTAATCATGAAAATGTGAACACCCGTATACAAGACTTTTGTTAAAAGTGCCCTGAAGTGCTACCTCTTTCCCTATATACTTCAAAGTGGTTGAATTCTGAAGACAAGTTCTGTTGAGCGAGCTAAAAAAAAAAGTTACTATTTGCCAGCTTGCTCGCATAAGAGAGAAAAGCATTTTCATGGGTCCATTAAGGGTAAAGATTATATAAAAAATATGCAGCATAATACATGCGACCAGGCAATACATGGGACACGAGCCAGGCCTGCATTTTCCAACATGCTAATAATGTCACAGACACAAACAAAACGCGCTTAAGCGCCTCTTTAAAAGCATGCAAACAGATGAGGATCGGTAAGTAATTCATTAAACAGCAAGGCTCCGATGCAACTTTTTTCCTTACTGTCATATGAAAGAAACTAAACTTCAGAGTTAACAAATGCACATGTTTAGCAAAACTCCTTTTCAAGAGAGGCAATTCCTAAATATCCAAGGTGTTAAGGGAAGACGTTACGAAGTCGCAGAAATCCCCAGCTGGCCAGCCACTGAGAATCAACCTGAAAAATAACAAGATTCCATCAGCTCTACAACAACAAAGCAGGTTACTAAATGAAAAAGTCAATCAGCTGCAATAGAGAGCAACATATATTTGAGTACAAAGTAAGCACTTCTAACAGATGAACTGAAATGCATGCAAATCAAAGCCACTAAGCAAACCTACAGTCATGTACAATTGATTGCAAGTAATAAAAGATAACGAAATAAGACATAATAATTTTTAGGCAGTGGTGGCATAAATGCAACTAGAATGGATTCTATAAAGCTTCCTTGACAGTTTGATAATCGTAATCAGGTCTGGATGAAAACATGTTGCTATTTATCCATACAATAAGAGAACACATGCACAAAGCGCTGCGTAAAAGAAGAACCTTCCTTTACAGTAAACAAATGACTGCAGTCATTGGCAAGGGGTCTCTGCTCTAAACATGGTAGAGAGAGGGGGTTGTAGATGGTCCTTGGCGATCACAAAATGAACAAGGGAGGGGAAAACCTCAGGATGCTTGAGCCAACGTTTCGACAAGGGGACTTGTCTTCGTCTGGGCAAAGCGTTCATCATTGGCAGGGATTAAATAGGGCCTTCGCTCCGAGGAGGAAGGCCCCAAGGGTGGGGAAGGAAAGAGGTGTGAGAGGGGATGCGTGTCAGGAAGGGGAGGCAGGTGAATCTTGATTCGTTAAGCTGCAATAGTGGAAAAACTTATATCGGGGGGTGTGTAATGAACAAAGGCTTTGAAGGGGCTGCGACGGGGGAGGCACAGGGTGGACCTGTAAGACTCCAATAAGAGGATTAGTCAGCGTGGTACAAGGAAATGACAACAATGCAAACAAAATAGGCTGGCACTGGAAGGAGAAAGAAAGGGGGGGCATTTCCAAGGAAGCACAAGGCAGGGGGGGGGGGGGGGGGGGTGGAATGGCTCGAGTTCAGAGAAAGCCAAAAGGTGGGGGCGGAGGGGGTAACAGGCATGTCATGGTTTCCGAGAACTGATAGTAGGGGATTAGGAGAAAAAAAGAGAGAAAAAAAGAAGTGAACAAAGGGAGAGGGTGAGAAGGCCGGAAATGTGGTGGAAGATATGACGTGGGAAGGGTGCAAAGAGCGATAATATACTTATGCGAGGTTCTAGGAAATGGTCTGACCACGTGCAAGACATTTGTTAGTTTAAAATTATGCTAACCCTGGAATGCACCCGAGAGATTCCAGGTTTCCTCTGGAAATGTTAATCCCTGTTGGTTGCAGTGTTTTAAATTTGTGGATTAGGAATGCTTCTCTGTATTTTCTGTCCCTAGTCGATTTGAAGCCTGACTGAAGAATGAACAATTTGAGTTCGTCGAATTTGTGATGGCGTTGATTAAAATGGGTCGACACTGCCTTCTGTTCATTCCGTGTTGTGTCAGCCCAGTGCCCGTTTAATCTGGAAGTGATATACAGTGTAGGTCAAACAATGAACTCAGTAAATGCGCCTATAATGTCCGAGAATGTTTTAGCACAAACAAAATAAATTAAAGGCAGCTGAGATAAAGAGCCCTAAAACTTGAAGATGCAGGAAACAAACTGTGTGGCAAGCCATCTCTACTCAAGTGAAGCTGTATGATTTTAAACTACCACTCGAAGCATCAAGAGATGAGCAGAATAAATGTAATACAAAGAAGCACCCGTCACTAGCAAATACTGATGCACACATGAATTTAAAACTTTATTGATAGAGCTGTGAATTGTGTATTTATTTTGTTTGTTTGCTAAACTGCACATCTGACGTCAGCTTGCAGAAAAAACAAGCATTCTGTTTTCACTTCGCCATTGAGCACATGACAAGTCGGGTGATCGCTTTTGCATATATTGATCAGTGTCGCAATAAACAGAGGACTCCCATTTCACCGCTGGTGGATGTGTGTTGTGTCTAGCATATGCAACCAAATATTGCACAAAACAGTAACACACAAAATGTGATCCCCCTTGGCTAAAGATACACTACTATAATCAATGTCATCAACCATGTCTGACAAATGTGACCAGGTATACAGAAGGTGTCACCTATAAAAATACTTCCATCCCATAATAGTACCAATGCACAGCTTTTTCTAGTGGCATCGTCAAAAAAAAAAATAAAAATTAGCTTTGGTAGCACCAAACACAACAAATATCAAACATTTATTCAATTACAATCACATAATGAAACACTCAAATTTGAACAAGCATTCGTAAACCTTTAGGTACAAAACCTTTACGTACTAAACCTTTAGTACTTGTTACGTTAGTAATAGTCCATATCCAGTGTTAGTTGCCATAAAAACAAACTCAGTGCATCGGCTTCTGGTGCACAAATAATACTCCTTGTCATGAGAGCTTTGGAAACATGCAAAGTGGTGCTTATCTGTGAGTATGCTGGCCATGTGCATCGACACAGCATGTAGTTAGCCAGAGATCATGCCATTAGTACACACATGAGCCGAACAGTACACCACGTCTCGCTCAGACCATTGACTTATCACAGGCTGAAGGAATAGGACCAAATAACGAAAAATCTCATCTCAGACTGTGCGTAAATAAATGAACACAATGCAAGACATGCAAAAACAATGCCAACAGAAGAAAAATATGCAACTTTGGGAAGATATTCAATAAGGCTATCTGCAATTCCTGAATAGTAAAGTTTGGAGATCTGCATCACTGGTACACTGTTACCTCTCATTTCATAGATTTTTCAAGTGGTAAGAGAACTCGGATGCCATAGCTGCTATCACAGGTGCTAAAATACAAGCTGCAGTGTAAAAACTTAACCACAGAAGAAACACACAAGGAACAGGCATACAAACAAACAACACTGAAAGGAAGTCATTCTAATATTTCCACTTGCCAATGCTACTGCTTAGCTCACAATAAATGCTTATGAAATGGGTAATGACAACCAAAATATTTGTGGAAATTGCAGCATATTTCATGGTAGCACAGAGCCCTTCAAGGAGATCTAAAATCACCACACAAAAACTGCACTACAAACTCTACACAAGGTTCAAGAGCGTCAGAGTAGTAGTTTTCAGTACACATTACATTACAGGGATCAAAAAAGCTGTCTTAAGCAAGGTAACTTAAACACGATGTTGATAATAAAGGCAGTGATTAAATATTGTCGCACATTTAAATTTTCCTAAACCATACAATGGGAGCTGATGACAAGTACACAGGTGAACCAGGAACACACTCGAGATCCGCAAATGCTGTAAGGCAGAGTATTGTCCTGCCAATAACAAGAAAAATATGTACTTTAAAGCCTATAAGTTCAAGGCTTTCACCCCTGAAGTGATGGAAGGATGGCTTTCCTCCCTGTGATAAAGCAGTAAATTAAAATTTTTCCTCCTTTTGAGACATACTAATGCAGCACAGAATGAAGATTTGAAGTTGAAGATTTGATTCACATAAATGTCAACATATAGGATAAGCATAGATTTCAGCATATAGTGTTGAAATGCTTGATCAAACAAAAATACCACAGACATATCACTCACTCCATAGTCAGTTATCATAGAGAAAACTCAGTTTCACTACATAATTCAAGTGCATTTGAAACTCTGCTGCGCAATATCAACAAATGAAAAAAGCGAATGACCTGGATGATAGGCTAAGACCCGTTATCACCGTTTGACAATTTCAAATGAATTTCAGAGAACTAGATATTCACTCAGGTAACTTTTCACAAAGTATAACAACATATATGCTTAGAAAATCAGGGGTTTTCCTATCAACAGGAAAACCAATTACTACTTTTGGCAAAAAGCTGAAATGAGGACAAGGCTGTGCTAGCAAAACATGCTAAGAATGCGCATCGCACCAGCTCAACATGCAGTAAAATGTGCAAGCTCCCACATTGCAACGTGTTGCCAACTACAAGTGCTTCTGCATGTGTGCCTGCAAGCTGCTCTTATAGGCAAAGCACGCTGAACATAAATCGCACTGGAATGGTTTCTCTCCAGTGTGCGTCCTCATGTGCCTATTCAGGCCACCTTTCTGTGTAAAGCACTTTGAACAAATAGAGCAGCAGAAAGGTTTCTCTCCCGTGTGCGTCCGCTCATGCATTACGAGGTTAGCATTAAACTTTGACCGGTACGGGCAGTATTGACACAGGTAATCGCCTTCCATTTTCCACGGTCGGCTTCGACTCGGCCGGTACTCTGGTGGACGATCCACACGGCAGACGGCGGATGAGGATGCAGCAACGATGGACCGATGTGCAACTGCATTAGAAGAAAAGAGGAATGATGGAACATCTGCCTATGGAACTTTCAATGCTCACAGCGGTAGAGCTTAGCCAACTGTTTCTACACATGGGCATTCCTATGTCATATATATTCTATCCTTGCCCATTCGAGAGAAACTTGCCTGGGTCTGTCTGTGGTGTCAGCAAGTCAGCATTGCATGTCCAAAGTGTGACATCTCAACATATAAGTGCTAGGTTATTCCTGATAGCTTAGTAGCAAATTTAGAACTGAATTTCAGCAGTTGAATCCGATGCATTACATCTAGGTGCCAAGCGTTAGTGCTCCAATTTTTGAGGGTTTTATGTTCTCAGTGAGTGGGGTTGCAAATTGGTATCAACTCAACTCGCACAGCACTTCCCTAGCAAAAAAACTGATAGAAATTTCTACAAGTCTCTTAAAAGTATGTATAGGTCGTACAGGTCCTTCTATTAGTCTGATTTATATTCCTACCTGGCCTATAGAACTCTGTACCAGACTGGTAGGGAGCAGATAGATCTCACTGTGCCATGTACAAGACCTGATAGGATGATGTATCAGTCTTTTACAGAAAACAGAGATCCTCATACAACATATAGAATGCCAACTGACACACTAATAAAGCCCCGTAGAATATTACAGAAGAGGGCAAATACGGGCCGGTTGGTACATGTTTCACGAATTGGAAAAGCGCTGGTGTAAATTCCTAGTCAAAGTTTGCTTCAGTTTCGTGTCTTTCAGGAGTGCAGAGATATTTTGCTTTTTTTTTCTCCACTTGTTCTGTGGTTGATGTTGATTGCTTTTTGTAGTTTGCTTATAGCAGTTTTCTTTTATTGCCTGCTACTCTGGGCTCAAGCTTTTACTGTTTAATGGGAAAATATTATTCCTGTTTTAAATGTGATCACCCTTCTGCTATTCCTGTTGTGTTCTTGACGAGAAGGTATGTGTTCATAATTTCTAGTCAGTGGCTCCTTTCGTTTGTTTTATGGTTTACAACTTGCAGGATATGCAGTGTTTTGAAATACTTTCTGTCACTCCTCCTGTTGGTGTGGTTGATTTTTATTGGGTTAATACTTTCTACAGAGCATTTTTTTTTGTTTCCTGCAGGACAAGGCAGGTGTGAATATGATGTGGGTTTCATTGTTATTCAATGTAAAAACCTTTGCTGTTTTAAACGTGATCAATTTATTAGTCGTTTTTGAACTGCTTGGTACATTAATTTTGTTGTGTAGATTTTTATTATGCATTCCTTCACAAATTGTTTGCTTCATCATTTGAATTATATGTACTGCCTTTTGTGATAATACAGAAAGATTGTTTTTTACTTATTTTCTTGGCTGTCGAGAAAGCTTGTTTCTCCTCGATGCACATACTACACCTATACAACACATGTAGGTACTGATAGGCGCCATAGATCTGGTACACTAATACGAATACTCTAATACACTGATAGACTTATATACGCAGAATAACGCTGATACATCCAGAATAGAACTAAAAGGAATTTTATCAGTGTATTAGTTGTATCGTTTCATAATGCAATAGACAGAACTGATAGGATTCTTAACAGTTTATCCTATCAGAATTTTTGCTAGGGTTCCTTGTGCCCATTTGCTGTCATACTGCAGCAAGTTATGGCGCCAGAAAAGTGATTACCCACGCTCTTACCTAGAGAGAACAAAAACAAAAGAGTGCACTGTCACTACTTTTCTCCAAAACAAACAGGCAATGCTAAAATGAATACAGTTGCAAATTTGAGAAAAACTGAACATGCAACCAGATAAAAAGAGCACTCATAAGCTGCTTTTCTTTTTCGCAGTTTTGACCAATGCCTGCGAAGTATTCCTCAAGCTTAGTTTGTCTAGTTCTATGTAACCAATTTAGGCAAGACTCAAGCCTAAAAACAAGTTCGCTATACCGCTACCTGTCGACGAGTCAGATTTCGAAGCTGGCAAGAGCTAGTTTCCTATACGTCTTCAGTGAATTGCAAGATAACAGCTTTTGCAAAAATGTGGTAAACTTAAACATGAAAACAGACAAGACTAATGATTATACTGCAACTATGAATATCATGGCATAACGTCCCCTGTTTTAAATTCTATAATGCATATTTATAAGAACATGACAAATTATTCATTTTAGCTGAACGATACTAGCACAAAAGCATGACCTATTAATGTCGTGTGTGTCGAAAATAGAGCAAGAGTAAACATACTATGTGAGGCAAGATACCTTGTATAGGTAGAACACATTTGTGGAAAACATTGAAGTACTAGTATGATTCATCGCAGCTCTCAGTAAGTTTGCATAGCAATGTTTACTGTGAACATCCTAAAAGAAAAAGCATGTGCTTCCCATATTCTGAAATGTACTAGTGGGCCACATACGCAACGCCAATTCTAAGACCCTATGCAATCGTCACCAAAGCTAGTCACGTAAGGAAATCTACAAAAAAAACTACAAGAAGGCCAAGCTAATGAATAGAAATTGAGGACGAAGCCTATGGTAAATGTATGTTTGCAAAGCAGTGAAAGTTTCATCTTAACACAATAAACAAATAACTGCAGCTGAATGCTGCAATTAACAAATGAATATCTTCTAAGTGCTGTAGAAGTATGAAGAACCATTAGACTTGACTTTCCTTTCTAATGCTTGTGTGGCTGCATAGCATATTTAGTGATACTGTTACTAATTTCACCATGCAAACCACTTCAAATCCTATTTACATGAACACCATGCACACAAGATGACAACGCTAGGTAATAAACACTGGCCTACAAAGTTTTAGCACTGACTGCCTATCACCAAGAAGCCAGCAGTGCATCCCAAGATACTCAGCCTCTAACTTGCCCCTGTGAAACAGGCTGAACAGAGCAGTTCTAACGCCTGCACTAGACAAAAAATTCAATCAAATTTAATAAGTACTTCTCATCGTTGCACAGGCCGTTAATTTCACATCCAATATGATGCAACCTCTGCAAGCAGGAGCCATGAAAGAACCCGTGTATCTGAAATATCCAAGTGTGCCGAAACAGATACCTTTATGCAAGTCTGCAACTAAGCTACACATCTTAGCGAGAATGCACTGAATTCAAACAATACAGACAGCATGAGCGCAAGAGTGCACGATCTGTAACACGAGTACATGCACACAGCATAACAGCAACGTTCTCATTAGACCCTTGTGACAGCACGCATTTTTCCTTCTCCGTCAATCAAGCATAAATTGCCCCACACAAAGAATCCAGTTCACCAGCCTGCCATATGTGGTCCCAAGTTGCGTGCAGCTCAAACCACACATACACACAAAAGCAACTCTCCACCCGAATCTCTCGCACAGACACCTCACTGGGAACAACACACGCTGTACTGACAGTGCACAAGGAAGTTGCAACTCAGTGGTTCTCCAATAAAAAATTAATAGGCACAATGCTGCAACTCAGCATCGTAGACAATGCGAGGATGGACATACATCTAATCATGAAAATGTGAACACCCGTATACAAGACTTTTGTTAAAAGTGCCCTGAAGTGCTACCTCTTTCCCTATATACTTCAAAGTGGTTGAATTCTGAAGACAAGTTCTGTTGAGCGAGCTAAAAAAAAAAAGTTACTATTTGCCAGCTTGCTCGCATAAGAGAGAAAAGCATTTTCATGGGTCCATTAAGGGTAAAGATTATATAAAAAATATGCAGCATAATACATGCGACCAGGCAATACATGGGACACGAGCCAGGCCTGCATTTTCCAACATGCTAATAATGTCACAGACACAAACAAAACGCGCTTAAGCGCCTCTTTAAAAGCATGCAAACAGATGAGGATCGGTAAGTAATTCATTAAACAGCAAGGCTCCGATGCAACTTTTTTCCTTACTGTCATATGAAAGAAACTAAACTTCAGAGTTAACAAATGCACATGTTTAGCAAAACTCCTTTTCAAGAGAGGCAATTCCTAAATATCCAAGGTGTTAAGGGAAGACGTTACGAAGTCGCAGAAATCCCCAGCTGGCCAGCCACTGAGAATCAACCTGAAAAATAACAAGATTCCATCAGCTCTACAACAACAAAGCAGGTTACTAAATGAAAAAGTCAATCAGCTGCAATAGAGAGCAACATATATTTGAGTACAAAGTAAGCACTTCTAACAGATGAACTGAAATGCATGCAAATCAAAGCCACTAAGCAAACCTACAGTCATGTACAATTGATTGCAAGTAATAAAAGATAACGAAATAAGACATAATAATTTTTAGGCAGTGGTGGCATAAATGCAACTAGAATGGATTCTATAAAGCTTCCTTGACAGTTTGATAATCGTAATCAGGTCTGGATGAAAACATGTTGCTATTTATCCATACAATAAGAGACATGTACAAAGCACCAAAGCGCTGCATAAAAGAAGAACCTTCCTTTACAATAAACAAATGACTGCAGTCATTGGCAAGGGGTCTCCGCTCTAAACAGGAAGAGATATACAGTGTAGGTCAAACAATGAACTTAGTAAATGCACCTATAAAGTCCGAGAATGTTTTAGCACAAACAAAATAAATTAAAGCCAGCTGAGATAAAGAGCCCCAAAACTTGAAGATGCAGGAAACAAACTGTGTTGCAAGCCATCTCTACTCAAGTGAAGCTGTATGATTTTAAACTACCACTCGAAGCATCAGCAGATGAGCAGAATAAATGTAATACAAAGAAGCACCAGTCACTAGCAAATACTGATGCACACATGAATTTAAACCTTTATTGATAGAACTGCTGCCTGAATAAGGTGCAAGTAAAACAACTGCCAGCCATGCATTTTAGCCACCCTACGAAAAAAAAAGCAATTGCCATCAGTCTTCCAATCTTGGAAGTCACACTTCTACTGCACTCTTGACAAGTTCCATAGATAAAACAGTGCAAAACATAAACACCCATGACAGGAGAAAGAAACCAGAAAAAAAAAAATCTCAGAAACGGCACCTGAGCTGCTCAGAACTCAAACTTTTCTAGCCAGCTGAGGACAGAAAAAATTTTTAAAGGGGTACAGGAAATTTCTGGTGCATTTTCATACGAAAAAAGCCTACGGGCCTAGTAATCATGAAAATGAGCTCAAAACATCAGTGTGTAGTGTTAGTAATTAATTACAAATGATTTTGTACCGCCAGTTTCGGCCTCTGTTGGTGCAAGCACTGAAGAGCACCCCGACGTCACTGTCGACCAGTCAACCTGAACCATCAAATTCCCCATGACGTTGGCATTGCCAGCAAGCAATGGTTGTTCCACTTAACCGCTGGGTTCGGTGACGTCACAATAATTGGGGCAAGTGTACCCTGATGTCACTCATTTTGGATGGGAATGCCAAATGGCTCCTCAGACAGGACTCAAAATCATATTGAATTATGTTCTATGTAATGCTTGCAACTGGAACTTGCTGGATGGTGTCTCCTTAAGTCTTTGAAACAAGTCATACTGTTTGCGTTCAACATTTGGTCTGTACCCCTTTAAGCCCATGAACAAGGCCCATGAGGCCACTGAAACGAGAGTCACCATTCATTAATAATTAGCAGTACAGATGAAACTATCATTTGTTGCATAAGAAACTTCTGGCAATCACACTTCCATGATAATGCACAACACAGCAAATGCCCACATTCATACAATGTGCATGAGTGTGTTTTACAGCCTGATGCACAAAAACTAACCATAAGTCATGGAAAAAAGCAAAACCAGTAGGAAACAAGGCTGTGCTAGTTAAGCACGCGCAGAATGCATTTGGCACAGCTTGAAATCAGTTCAGATACACAAGCTCATGTAGTGCAATATGCACCCAGCTAGCCAAGTGCATCCTTATGTGAGACTCTAGGTTGGCCTTAGGGAAGAAACTCTGAGCAAACACTGAAGTGGAGCGGTTTCTCCCCAATGCGTGCCCTCATGTGCAGCCTCATGGTATTTCTGTGAGCAGCACTTGAGACAAACACGGCCGCAGGAAGATTTCTATCCTGTGTGCGTCCACTCATGCATTGTCAAGCTAGTACTAGTGCATTTCATGAGATACTGGCAGCAACGACAATGACAATGGCCATGATCTATTCGGAATGGGTACCGCCATCTGTTTTTTTGCTGGATGCCCTGCAGGGGAGATGGTTGTCGAAGATGCACCTGCACCAAGAAATAGACAAATAATAAAACAACTGGCTAAGAAGTACACTCCACCTTGTGACTTTCGTAAATGTTGTTTTTTCGGTGTCACCCAATCACTCCCTACTGCTGATAAAGTCGATTGGCTAGACCTGTCTTTTGTACGAGTCAAGCCAGTAACTGCACGTGCAGAGTCAAAATGCCTGATCAGCAAGAAGTTGCTACAAAACTATATTTCAGCGGCTGAAACTAAGGCACAAGATGCAGGTCCCAAGCTTTTGTGCTCTTCTCTTTGAGGCATTTAGAAGAAAGGACTGAGGTTGTAAATTAGCATAAACTGCCATAACATCTTTCTCCGCCGCACTGTCACTGCAATGAAGCAAACTTGCAAGCTGACGTGAGAGTTCCCATAAAGCAACATGAAAAATAAAACAGCAGCTGTCCGTTTCTCGTTAGTTACGTAAACGACACTTCCCCTAAAAGTGGTGATGGTGAAATGACGAATTTGGTAGCAAGCTTGAAAAAAAATAAAATGACTGCACATTTCTTTACCACCATTTTGATCAGTGCCAATTAAACATTCATCAAGCTTATCTTATGTGTTTCTAGATAGTATAAATAATTTTACAGAGCCTCAAGACAAGTTTATTGTACTGTTGATTAAAGTTAAAATACAAAGAGCTGAAACACTTATTTCCAAGCCATAAAAAAATACAGTAACATATAATTTGTAAAAAACAGCTTTTGCAACATAATAGAGCAGAGGGAGTAATTACTAATTGGCATCCACCCAAGTGCAACCATTTGGCTATAAAGGAAAGCTATAGAGCTGCCACAGAAGCTCATGGATTCATTTGGGGCGATGCCAGTGAATAATTACTCCCTTGTTACAAATCTACCCCACCTTGGGGCTTTTCACATAAACATTTGACCATCACTGTTCCCCCTCAGAGTTACTGATAAATTCACTCTCACCCTACCATACGCTAGGCATTGCTGTTAGCTCAGTTGGTAGAGCGACTGTTCTGGTGAAGCGGCATTCCCAGGTTCGAACCCCAGACCAGGACAAATTTTTCTTTAACTACAAAGTTTCTGTGGAAGATGTATAGCTTTCCTGTGTAGCTGCATGGCTGCGCTAAGGTGGATGCCAATGAGTAATTACTTCCCAATTACAAATCTACTCCACCTTAGGTGATTCCACTAAATATATAACCATAATAGAGCAGATATAGAAACACAAAAGCAGAGAGGACAACACAAAATACCTTAGAATAACAGATACTCTGACAAGCTCGCCTTGAATAAAATCTGTTTACGACCACCTGATAAGCCCTAATTCATTTTCGTTAAAAGGTTTGGTTTACGGTCTAATGCCCCAAAGCGACTTAGGCTATAAGAGACGCTGTAGTGAAGGACTCCATATAATTTCGACCACATAGGGTTGTTTAATATGCACTGACACCACATAGTGCACGGGCCTCTATCATTTCACCTCCATCGAAATGCGACTTCTGTGGCCGGGATCAAGCACTGTCTTTGGGGTCAGCAGCCAAGCACCATAACCACTGAGCCACTATGGCAGCTCTTTAGTTATAAGATATTAAAACAAAAATAAATGGTCCAGTTATGTAAAAATATTTCCCAAGATGCACATAATACCTAAAACAGACTAAACAATTTTCACCAGTGATGTAAAGTGGTCTGCACAGATGAAACATATATGTGGAGCATGATTCATCATGGCTGCAAAAATATGCACAGTACTACTTATTGAGCCCATCCTAAAAGAAAAAAATTTTTATGCTTGATATACTCTAAAATTCACAAGCAAAGCAAATGCCCAGGACACACACATCAACAATCAAGGTGGTCATACAAGCACTCCTGCATGAACATCAATGCAGGAAATGTACCGTACATCTACAAAGCAGAGAACAAAGCTGCATTTTAAAATGCGAAGCTGCAAATGGTGGTTGGAGAGCTCCGATTAATCCGCCACGGTGGCTCAGTGGTAAAGCGCTCATCTACTGAGCCGGAGTACCTGGGTTCGAACCTGACCGCAGCAGCTGCATTTAGATGGAGGCGAAACGCAAGAGGCGCCCATGTGCTGTGCAATGTCAGTGCACGTTAAAGATCCCAAGGTGGTCGGAATTATTTTGGAGTCCTCTACTACGGCACCTCTCTCTCTTTTTCTCCTTTCAGTCCCACCTTCCACCCTCCACCGAGATATGTGAGACAGATACAGCGCCATTTCCTTACCTCAAAAACCAATTTAGAGCTCCGATTTAAAGTTTAGCATTTGCTTGCATCAGCACTGCAATGCTTGAGCAAGAAGAGGTACCAACCAGCTTTAGCTTCCCTCTTACTGTAGCTTGCATGCTAGCACAATGTCTAACATTTATTTCAATAATTCTATCACAGAAGTGTACTTGCAAATCTAATCACATGAATGCCATTATAACATGAAGGCCAAATTATAAAATAAACATTGATCCACTAAGTTAGCACCGACTGTCCATCAGCGCAAGTAGTCAGTAGTGCAGCCTAAGACAAAGACCTATATCCAGCACTTATGCAAAAAACTAAACACAACAGTTCTCACTGTTATTTACAGTCAAAACATAAAACTGACTGCCAAATCATATTTGCATAGAGATACTTAAAGAGGCGAAATTGGTCGATTTGTTTTCGCATTCACCTCAAGACATAACCCCTGCAAGGACCTGCAAGAGAGTACCAATTTTTCGTGAATGTCAAAAACACAGTCCTTGATGCAAGTTTGCCACTGAGATGAAAGGCTTTGGCAGAAACGTACTAATTCAAACTTATCTGATTGTGCAATGAGCAAATGACCCCATGCATACAGCACACTATTCAAGGGTTTGATCCTTACCTCTCACAGCAGCAAGTATTTTACCCTCTTCACTGCCTAATTGTAATTCACAGCCCTCACAAAGAAGCTAGTCTGCATGTTTAAGATATGTGCCACCCTGCTGTGTGCAGCTCGAATCAATGCATACATGCAGAGCAACTTTTCACTGAATCCTCTTGCTCAGCTAATGCCTTTAGAACCTACATTACACTGACCTTGCACTAAGAAGTACCAAAGTACAACTTAATTAAAAACTGCCTGTCACAGCTCAATACACAAGTACAAGCACTAATATTAAAGTTGATGGAGACATACCACAGAGTACAGAGCTGTAAAACATCCCACAGGCACTTCCTCTCACTGTCTGCCAAGGCATCTGGCTCATGAGGAATTCTGTCCAGGCACTTTAAACAAAATGCTACTAGTTGCACAAGAAAGAAAACCGATGAGCAAACCACCAGAAAAAATACAAAAAAAAGAGAAAAGACACTGTACGATCACATGCACTGCGACATTCGTGCCAGGGAAACAAGATGGTCTCATTTTCTAGCATACCAAAAATGTTACACAGAGAAACAGCAGATTTGAGAGAATGTGCTTCAGGGCCCTTTTAAGGACACCCAGAAAGATGGCGATATGTAATTCACCAAGCAGCCCACTGGTGGTGGCTTGTATGAAATTTTTTCTTCTTACTGTTGCGACTTCGGAGTCAATAAATGGAAATGTTAAGCACTTTTTTTTTTCTGAGCTCCTAATCACAAGAGGCAATTCCTAAAATCCTTGGCATTGCAGGAACCTGTAATACAGTACAGGAGTGAATTATGAGATAGCAGGAATGCACTGCTGGTTTATGAGGGTTTAACGTCTCAAAGCAACTCAGGCTATGAGGTACGGCGTAGTGAGGGGCTCTGGAAATTTCGACCACTTGGGGTCTTTAACGTGCACGTCGCACAGTCCACGGGCCTGTAGAATTTCTCCTCCATAGAAATTCGACCGACGCGGCCGGGATCGAGCCCACGTCTTTCAGGTGAGCAGTCGAGCGCCTTGACTACTGAGCCCCGGCGGCGGCCACACACAGCATGAGGGCCATGCAAATTTGCAGTTTTGTGCAATACGCCTGCACGTGAGCGCGGTGCACAACATTGCCATTTGATTACTATAATGCAGCGTTTCCTTATTTTTTCGCGACCACTGCTGGCATGAATATTTTCAAACATATTCACATGATCTTGCGGTCAGATGACAATAGGCTATTAATAAAGAATAACGAAGAACTGTCGGCTCAATTCCGTACTCACTCTGTTGCCTCATGTTAGGGAAACAAAACTGAATTTTGAATCCAATAACTGCGCACATTCAGCCCATATACCTGTACCACATGGACACAGTGACACGGAGCATTCGAACTCAACGGAATTCCGCGGTGCTGCACGCTGCAAGGCCCTTTCCTGCGGCGAGTCGAAAACTTTGACAATTACTCACCGTAGTGCAGTGGCGCTCCTGCCATCAAGTTTCGTTTTCACCATAGAACGACTTTTGAGCATAACGTGGTGCTTTCTCCTTGTTTATACTGTGAGCCATGCGCTTGCTTTCATTTTATTTTAACGGCCGGTATTTTGTCGCTCCAAGTCATTGCGTCATTTTGCGTTCTTGTTTATAGTAACAGGTCGCAAGACGAGACCTAGCTGTTTTTCAGATTCGCTGTTTCAAAGACGGTGAAAGATGCGTCGCCTGTGATGCCTTCAGAACGGCTCAGTTGGGGTACAGTTGGGCCGAGGTTAAGAAAACCCCCTATGATGAGCCGGCCGCTTCTGATGGAAGGGAGAACGGCGCCTCAGGTAGGTTTGCTGCCTCTGCAGTATAGATCCGCAGGGAAAGAACAAGAGAACCGACGACAGCGAACACAGTTCGCCTCCTAAGAATAACAGTATGGACAACCACGGTCCCTCCTTACGGAACAAGTTTTTCTGACAAGAAAAATTGCGTGCACACCTACAGGAATGATACGTTGCGAAACAAACAAATGCTTGCGCTGGCAGTACAGAGGACAAGGTGATTAAACAACAAGCAAACATTCGCAAGGCAACAAAACATTAATCAGCTCGGCTGCTGACCCGAAAGACGCGGGTTCAGTCCCAGCCGCGGCTGTCGAATTTCGATGGAGGCGAAATTCTAGAGGCCCGTGGCCTGTGCGATGTCAGTGCACGTTAAACCCCCCAGGTGGTCGAAATTTCCAGAGCCCTTCACTACAGCGTCTCTCATCGACCGAGTCGCTTTGGGACGTTAAATCTCCATAAACCTTAAACATATAACGGACTGAAAGACTAGTATCAGTTGAGACGCTACGCTCCCATTATTGCTACGATATATTGCGGTCAGGTGGTTGCTGTTTTAATCGAGCGAAAAGTTGTACGCTATCGCGAAGAGTGACACATTTTTCTTACTACAAACGTTCTTAGTACAAACGTTCAAACTCGCCTGCGCTGTTGCGTTTGTCGTGAATTCGTTCACGCGTGCGTCGCGGTCGGCCACGCCGACCAAGATCCATGGCCATCGACGCCGATCGCGGTATACCTTCGACGAAAAACCTAGCAGCTAAGAACGTTGGCCACAGGTGGCCACACATGGTCACAGGTGACATCAAAAGGAGCTGAGGTAGGCCCGCCGCGGTGGCCCAGTAATTAAGGCGCTCGTCTACCGAGCCGGAGTACCCGGGTTCGAACCCGAGCGCGCGGCCGCGTTTCGAATCGGAGGCGAAACGCAAGAGGCACCCGTGTGCTGTGCGACGTCATTGCACGTTAAAGACCCCCAGGTGGTCTAAATCATTCCAGAGCAATTCTTCTTCTTCTCCTCCATATGATAATGGCACATACCCCCAGAGCCTTCCACTACGGCACATCTTTCTCTTTCACTCCAACCTTCCTTCCTTCCCTTACGACGCGGTTCAGGCGTCCGCCGAAATATGTTGGTTGGTTTATGGGGTTTAACGTCCCAAAGCGACTCCGGCTATGAGACTCCGTAGTGAAGGACTCCAGAAATTTCGACCACCTGGGGTTCTTTAACGTGCACTGACATCGCACAAAACACGGGCTCCTAAATTTCGCCTCCATCGAAATTCGACCGCCGCGACCGGGATCGAATCCGCGTCTTTCGGGTCAGCAACCGAGCACCCGCCGAGATATGCGATACACATAATGCGCCATTTCCTTTCCTCAAAAAAAAAAAAAAACAATTTACCAATTTAGTCATACGGGGAAAGCGAAACGGCCCGGATGCCACACACAGCTCTCGTCGCAAGTTTCGCTGCGTATGGCAACACGCAATAAAACTTCAGTTGGGCCTAGTTGGTACATGTTGCTGAGAAGGTGAAGGTTGCGCAAACACGGGACGAACCCCTGTGTGTGTCTCTGTTTGGGGTTCGTCCCGTGTTTGCGCAACTTTCCCCTTCACGGCAACACGCAGAGACTACAAGTATAGATATAAATGCCCGTGAATTCCATCAGTTTATTTATAACGTCGCAGTTTATTGAAAAGAGTGCACGGAACCAACCGCGCAATTAAGTTCTAGAGTAAATACACCCACTAAGAGGAAATTAATCTGTCCTTTATTTGCCCCGCCGCGGTGGCTCAGCGGTTACGGCGCTCGGCTGCTGACCGGAAGACGCGGGTTCGATCCCGGCCGCGGCGGCTGAATTTCGATGAAGGCGAAATTCTAGAGGCCCGTGTGCTGTGCGATGTCAGTGCGCGTTAAAGAACCCCAGGTGGTCGAAATTTCCGGAGCTCTTCACTACGGAGTCTCTCATAGCCTCAGTCGCTTTGGGACGTTAAACCCCATAAAACCAAACCAACTGTCCTTTATTTGCCACTCGCAAACGAAAAATAATGAAAAAATCACAATGTAAAAAGCACAGTAAAAAAAGTACAGTGACATCTCAAGCCAATCAATAATGCAATAATGCAGTAAGTTATTCACAAACAGAAAATTAAAAAGCACAATAAGAGAAAACGATGAAAAAAGCACAAAAAAAAAGTACTGTGCAATTTGCAATTGCCATAATTAAGGCAATGCACTAAGCTATTTACAAAATGGCTTTTACAAATAATGGCATTACAAATAAATAAATGGCATTTACAAGTTATTCACAAACAGAAAATGAAAGAGCACAATAAGAGAAAATGATGAAAAAAGCACAATAAAAAAGTACAGTACTGCAATATGCAATTACCATAATTAAGGCAATAATGCACTAAGCTATTTACAAATGGCTTTTACAAATAATGGCATTTACAAATAATGGCATTTACAAATAATGGCATTTACAAATAATGGCATTATAAATAAATAAATGCAATTTACAAATAAATGGCATTTACAAATAATGCACTAAGCCATTTACAAAGAAAAAAGTGGAAAAATCACACTCAAAAAAGCATAGTGCCACTTCAAGGCAACATTAAGGCAACGTCATTAAAGCAACAATGCAATAGAAACAAAATTAACAAAAAAAATATCCGAGCGCAACCATGTCTTATTTAGCGGCGCTTGCAGCACTGGCTTCGACCGGGCGCAACAGATCCTTGTCAAGTAGTTCGCGGAACCGGTCGGCCCAGACGCGCGCTGCATCCACTTCAAACTCGAGCCTGGTGTCATGCACCAAATCGTTCCATTTCTTGTGCAGCAGGCCCCGTGTGTTGCGTCCCAGGAAGCACATGATATTGAGCGCGTAGCTTCGCCCGATCCTCTACCTCGAGCCCCCTGAAGAAAGATGGGTCCACGATACGACACCAAGGAGCCGACTTCTCCTTCCCCGGAGCGGCCACGTTGCTCAAGTAAAAATCTATTAATTTCCTCGTCCAGGCAGTGCTGCCCTTGCCGCTCATCATTCGGTTCAAATAGTTCATGGGAAGGTGCGTTTTGCTCGAGAACGTTTCCAACAGACCAACAGACTCGAGCCCTGAATAATTTGTATGGGACATGAATGCCTATTCTAAGAAGGAAACGTCCTTCTTTGGCGCATCATCACCCGCCTTCAGATGGAGCGCGTACTGCCCGACAGCCAGGGCAGAGATGTACGGTCTGAGGAGGCAGTGGCGCGTACCACACCTTTCGCGGAGCTTCTCTAGATTGGCTGTGGCGGGGCAAGGCAGTTCTCCCGCGAACGATGTGGGAAGCACTGATGCCAGCTAGGTTTTCTTCAGGTCACGGAATATGGTCGTGATGCGGTTGACGTTAACGGCGCAAACTGAGCTCAGTAGAACGCTCAAAAGCCGACAATTAGTTCGGAGCAATAGCGCAACCAGGACAAGGGACAAAAGAACGAGTAGACACACACAGCGCTATTTTTTATTTTTTTTTCGCTTGCCTCAACTTTAGCTAGCTTTATGCCCTCATGGCAAGCAAACACGGAAGACACAGCACAATCGGCTTTTGACTTAAAAAGTTCAGAGGATAAAATCGCAAATCCACCTTCTTTATCGGCGGGAATCACAGTTAGATCCTTCTTCTCGAGGAAGGTTCGGACCTCAACGCCTTCCGAGATGCAGCGATCTTGCTCACTGGGGGGTGCATGCCGGGATATGCTGTGCACTAACGAGATGAGTTCCGGTGGCGAACGCTTAGGTGGAACTGCGAACTTGAGCCCTAGGGCGAGGACACTAGAGACAACGAGAGCGCTGTGTGTGCCTACTCGTTCTTTTGTCCCTTGTCCTGGTTGCGCTATTGCTCCGAAGTATGAACCAACAAGCCCGAATTTCAACGTTGTTCAACCGACAATTAGCCCTGCTTCGTTCAGGGCTGCCCGGTCGTCAACAGACAGCAAACCGGCCAAGTGAGCCACAAAGCCTACAGCCGACTTCGACCTTCGCCCTTCAGCCATTTCGGCGCTCTTGAAGAGGGGTTTCAAAGTACTGGTGTCTAGGAAAGCCCCTTCGGGGCGTGGTGTCACAGTGGCTAGTCGAAACAATTCATGAAACAGTGGTTTTGCCGGGTCTGAGGGGGAGGGCGTGGCTGCCACGCAATCCAGCAATAGACGATCGAATGTCTCAGGCCACTCTTGTGCATCAAACGCGGCGAGCCACGCCTTATAGATGCGTCGACAAACTCTATAAGCCGGGTATCCTGTGCAGCGGCACAGGACGTCGCTGCCTACTCTAATGGCAACGTCGTCCGTCCAATCCCCGTAATTGTTAGTAATCATGGGAGAGTACTTCCCTTCCGGCCCACTGACTGAGGCAACATCTTCACTGCTGACGGAAGTAGCGAAGTACCACTGCGAATTTGTCGTAAAGTCTTCCGGCCTTCAGCACAGTAGCGACAATGCTAGGACACTTCTCAGTCACCTGCGTCACCAGAAAGCGATCAACTAATTATTGCGAGCAAATATTGTAATACTGCGCTTCGCGAGAATTATGCTCAACTATTCAGCATGGCCACTCTGAGAGCTCTGCAAAGAATCTGCGCAGAGTGCCGCCATACTGGCCGCAGAATGTGCGCAGTGCCGCCATATTGACCACACAATCTGCGCAGTGCCGCCATATTGACCACAGAATCTACGCAGTGTCGCCATATTGAACACAGCGCCATGGCACAAGGCAGAACGAGCCGAACAAGCATCTTAAAACACGCAGCGCCAGCTCACGAGCCAGAGGCACGTTCACTGCCGCACAGAATGTTGCAAATTTGTTTGCGCCCCGAGCGTTAAGCAACACAGTCGAACAATCGCAACGTCGCTCGAGCAGCGCACGACCCCTACACTAGGCCTATCCGTAAGGTATCCGATATAGGGCTTCCAGAAAATTAAAAAAAACCGCAGCACTTCTTTTTCTTACGCAGCAATGAGCAGACTAGTTTATCGTCGGCGTCGGGGAAAAGTTTAAAACAAGAACTGCGCCGCGTTCAGTTTTGAAGGTCTGGGGCTTTCCATGATTTGCGGTCGCGGCAGTAGGGTACTATCATGGCGTCGTGCGAGCGATTTTGGAACGCGAACGATAAAAGTCGAGAAAGCAAGGTGCTAAACTCATCGCAGGATTTTTCTGGGACTACTAAGCAGCTACAAGCACGTGTAGAACAACAAAAAAGTAGCACAAGAACTATTCGAACGCTTACAAAAAAACAGGAGAACAGCCTAACGCACCTTACGGAGCAACTTGCCAGGCGAAGGGTCCTCCAACAACTGCGCCACCAGCTCCACGTCTGACCAGCGCTGACTGGTGGCGTAGTAGTCCGCCACGCACATTAAAAAAGAAAAAAGAAGTAGTTTGTGAAAAAAGTAGGTATTTGAAGCCATTTAATTTACTTGTGCGGGGAAGCATTGATTAATGTGGCATAATTATGCGTGAATATACGACTTCACCGAGTATGCATGATGCGAACTCAAACGCCACAGGAACGCTTCACCAGCGAGAGTAGAAGGGGAATTGAATGTCCACGGTATTGTGGCGTGCTGCCATCCTTCAAATGTTGAGAATTCGTTCAATAGAGAAAACTGAATCGCCTCGTTCCTTAGTCACTGCTGTGTCTATTCACAGCGGCACTCTGGCGACGCAGAAGCAGGCGCTCCTGCGAGGCCTCCGCGAGAAACAGATCGTCTGCTTGCACCATACTTGGTCGTCGGCCAGTCTAGTCCGGCCGCCAGTGCACGCAGTTCAGTGCTGGCGGCGAGGCTGCTCTCAATGTTTTTGAAGGTAAATAAAATATGCACGCAAGGGCAAGTGCCGCGAACATATAACTTTATCGTTTTAATAGTGCAAACGTAAAAATATTACGCATCGTTTGCGCTATCCCACGTAATGCGCTTAATTGGGCAAGACCTGCGCAGCATGCGTACCCTGTAAAACTTTCTACGGTTTCGCGTGAGATTTGCGAACGCTTCGTCACAGTGTACATAATAATGCACATCTACCTTTTGAGCAGTTTTTAACAAACGCGTAACTTCTCCAGCGTAAGTGCGATTAGAAGTCGAGGACTACGTGCTGTGCCCTCATGTCGTGGTCTTTTCAGGAACAGTGAATCGGTAGGAGCGCTCTGAGTCGCCACCCTAGTTGCTTCGTCGATATTACCTTCCTGCTCATAGCGGGCGAATAACTACCAAGTTCCTCGCACTGAACTATTTGTCATTTTGATTTAAGTACTCGTTTTGTCATGCGTGTATTTAATTAATACACGTCATCCGATATAGGTGCATTTTATGAAGACACAGAGACCCGTAGCACTGAGCATGGAGAAAACTCGAAGACGAACTAATGGACTAAGGACTGAAAAAAATTTTTTTTTGTATATATTCATGTGAATACGCACAGTTGAGATGCGCATTCTGATAGACACTACGAATGGTCTGACGAGAATGTAGACCAACACCCAACCAACATCGCGGCCGGTCTCGAAGGGAAGCGTGCCCCCCCAGAGCCTCTGTTGGCTCCCTTCGACACCGGCCATGGAAAACCGATCTGTGAGAACCGACGGTGAAACTGAAAAACCGACCCTCCGTTTTAATCCCCTCACAGGAGCAGTTGGGAAAGGCAACGCCTACGGAGTTGAATGCAGCTCCCTAATGTATTGAACAAGCCCGAATCCTTTCGAACGTGCTTTATTGAACGAACGGTAGATAAATCCGACAACCGAGCACTCACACGCCGCCGAGGCATGCTGTGCCAAGCTCATATCAGTTGCCGTACAGAAAGACAAGTCTGAAAGAAGACACACAAACATATCCGCAGATAATTATTACACAGAGGTAATGGTGGCCAAATGACCTCGAAGTTATGCTGCAATTTTTTCGTCGCAATAAGTAGCCAGTTCCGCGCTTTGCTGCCCTCATGCAAGCTGCAGTAAGAACGAAGGCCCCACGAGATCACTCGGCCGATTGTAACGACACTGATGGTCGCACTTCGGCAATTTCCTCACGGGCGTCCCAGAACCCTCCTCGCAGCGCCGCCTCCCCTCCTCCGCTCTTTTCTCCCTTCTCCTCTTTCTTTCTTTCGCCGTCGCTGCGCTCTGCGCTCTATAGACCTTTCCAAAAAGGGCTCCCTGGGCGCTGCCATATTGTTCCCTGGACTGCAGTGGGCACCTCGCGCTAGCACGGTGGAAGCGGCGAAACGCCTCCTCTCTGGACTGCTGGAAACCGGTTCCGCCGCCGGAAACAATATGGCAGCGCCCAGGTTAGAAAGGTGTATTCCTCCGGCGAGTGTCTCTCACTCCTTTTCTCCCTTCTCCTCTTTGTTTCTTTCGCCGTCGCTGCGCTCTGCGCTCTATTCCTCTTTCGTCGTCGCTGCGCTCTATTCCTCCGGCGAGTGTCTCTCACCCTTTTCTCTCTTCTCCTCTTTTTTCTTTCACGGCTGTTCCCCTCTTCGGTGTATTCCTCGTGCGAGCGGCCGGGGAAGGCCGGCTGGCCATTTTGACGCAAGCGCGCCGCACTGGGCGCCATTTTGTGCGCCCTTCGTCGCACGTGGCTTGGCTCCGCGCCCCGCCGGCGCGTTTTCTTGCGGTTCTGCCGTGCAAAACCGCGATTTTGCGCGTCTTCTGGACCACGCGGTCTGTGTTCTTTATTGTTTTTCGTGTTTTGTACTCTAATTTCTGTATTATTTTGTTTATTTTAATATTTGTATTTTTTTATTTCTTTTATTTCACTCACGAAACCCGTGCGTTCAATAGATGTGCCTATATGTATCAGCAGCGCGAACACAACACAGGAAGAAGGAGAAGAAGGTAAAGAGCGCTTCTTCTTCATGTCTTGTGTTCGTGCTGCTGATACATATGGATCGCAACGAGCTAGCCCGGCAGATGGTGTTAGATGTGCCTTTTCTCTAATATTTTTCGTGTTTTATGATCTAATTTCTTTATAGTTTTTTTTTCATACTCGCAATTTTTTGTTTGTTTTATTTGACTCACGAAACCTGTGCGTTCTCTACATCTCCCTTTATTCATGCTCAAACCGTGTTCGTGACGGACCGGCAGCGACGAAGTGCCAAAGGCCCTGGTTGGCAACAAGCAAGGTGTCTACTACGTAGATGTAGCCGGGCCGACCCACGGGGGGTGGTACACTGCCGCGGTCATACATCAAGAAATACAGGTGGATGGTCTGTCCTTTCAAGCCCCAGGCACAACACAAGCTGAAGAGGTTGCTATCGCCCTAGCTGCTTCTGATACCAAATCAAAACACATCATAACTGATTCGCGTTCGGCGTGTAAAAATTATGAGACTGGCTGGATAACTCCACTAGCTGAACGAATATTAAGGAACTGCAGCCGAGACACCGATCCTACTCCCCGCTGCATAGTTTGGACTCCGGGCCATCAGGGCCTAGCAGGAAACGAAGCTGCAGACGCGGCGGCCCGAGCACTCATTCACCGGGCGTTCCCATTGGCTCCTGAGCACCTGAAACCTGAAGGTGGCTCTTTACTCTCGTTCAAAGACATAACATCTTATTATAAGGATAGGCACCGCGTGTACCCAGCCCCTGCAAAGGGACTGGGGAAAGCAAACGAACGCGTTCTACTTAGACTATTCACTAATACAATGCTGTGCCCGGCAGTATTAAAACATTTCGATCCCGCGTTCACTGGCAGGTGCAAACACTGTGGCGAGGTGGCTGACACCTACCACATGGTTTGGGCTTGCCAGCGCAACTCAGCTCTCTCCCCCCACCCCAACCCTACCAGAGAGGAATGGGAGGCGGCCCTGCTTGGCTGCTCGGACCTTCAGGCCCAAAAGGCTTTGGTCAAGAGGGCTAAGCTGGCGGCTTCGACCAATGGGGTCCCGGAATAGGGACTCCACCCATTGCGGGGCTCTTTAAGAAAGCCTCACCTCTTTTATTAAATAAAGGCTTTTCATCATCATCATCGATTCTTAGTCTCTTCTTGCGGTTCTGTCGTGCAAAACCGCGATTCTGCGCGTCTTCTGGACCACGCGGTCTTTGTTCTTTAAAGTTTTTCGTGTTTTGTACTTTAATTTCTTTATTATTTTGTTTATTTTGATATTTGTATTTTTTTTATTTCACTCACGAAACCCGTGCGTTCACTAGATGTGCCTATATGCATAACCTGTGCGTTATCTACATCTGCCTTTATTCATGCTCAAACCGTGTTCGTGACGGACCGGCAGCGACGAAGTGCCAAAGGCCCTGGTTCGATTCTTAGTCTCTTCTTGCGGTTCTGTCGTGCAAAACCGCGATTCTGCGCGTCTTCTGGACCACGCGGTCTTTGTTCTTTGAAGTTTTTCGTGTTTTGTACTTTAATTTCTTTATTATTTTGTTTATTTTGATATTTGTATTTTTTATTTTTTTTTATTTCACTCACGAAACCCGTGCGTTCACTAGATGTGCCTATATGCATCAGCAGCGCGAGCACAACACAGGAAGGAGAAGAAGGTAAACAGTGCCAATAAAGTTTGTTTTGTTTTTTTGTTCGCCGGAACTCGAACACACTTGCTAGCATTCCCTGCCCACGACAGTATGAGGCATTAAAGGCTTTCGCCTTAATAAAGCGATTCTGCTCGTATTTTCTTTCACAGCTGTTCTGCTCCTGCCGAGCTTCTAGGGCGGCCGACTCGCGATTTTCGCGTTGCCCTTCGAGCCATTTGTGTGGCCGGCGCGTTCCTCGCGCAAAGGCGACTGACTTTATTATCGGTACATAATAGGGAGGGAGTTTGAGGTATCAAGGAAAGGGCCACCTCTCACAAGCACTAGGTGCGCTCCTCAGTACAGGAGCCCATTGGCGACCACTGCGGCTCGGGCGCGCTCGACCAGGGCCTTCAGGCTCACCAGGTCGGAGCAGCCGAGCAGGGCTGCTTCCCAGTCCTCCCGGGTGGGGTTGGGTTTTGGGGCGAGGTTCGGGGTTGACTGACATGCCCATACCATGTGGAAGATGTCCGAAGACTTTTCCGCACAGTGCGGACACTTTCCTGTACAGGTGCGGCCAGAATAATACGGAGCACGCGAAAGGCGGCCAAGCTAGCAGAAACTGCACCTAAGCGCCACCTGCACAACAAAGACCCTGACTATCCGCGCGCAGCGAGAGTGCCTGCCGCCGAGCACCCCTCTTCGCTGCAACCCTGCCGTTATCACTGTTCGAAAGATGCTGAGCTGGTTCGGGCAACACCGCCGAGATAAGACGTAATGCCAAAACGGCCGTCTTGCGCCCGTTTACAGCGCGCGCCGCTCCACGGTGCGAGAAACGGGGCAACGAAGCGCATGGCGCTGTCAGCAGAGTATCGGTCGATCATAGAGCAAGGAATTGCTTGCTATATGCTGTGATGTGGATGGGCCTGCGCAAAAATTGGGTCGGTTCTATCGGCGCCGTCTCGCCGCCTCCAAATTAAGGTAGTTCCTGTCGCCACTGCTAGGCAGCGCGCATAAGCACGTTTCCGCTGCTCCGCGACCCTTCCTGTGCTCCGTATTATTCCGGCCGCACCTGTACAGCCGGCCAAATATTTATCTGGCGTGCGTGACGACTGCTTTTTCTGCGCTCCTGCGCTTTATGACGAAGCAAACGTGCGGAAAGCTCAATATTCAGCACGGGCTTAGTGAGCCTGTGCTTAAATTTGATATCTTAGCAAGTTTGCTCCGTCATAAGCTACAGGAGCACGAAAAACGCGGTCGTCACGCACGCCAGCTAAGCATTTAGCCGGCTGTACATGCTAGACGTCGCGCACGTAGCTCCTAGCGGCCCGGAGCACGCATTTCGGCCGTTCTAGACATGCATTTTGCCCTCTGTACTCTGTACGCGCCGGCCACACAAATCCCTCGAAAATCGCGAGTCGGCCGCCCTAGAAGCTCGGCAGGAGCAGAACAGCTGTGAAAGAAAATACGAGCAGAATCGCTTTATTAAGGCGAAAGCCTTTAATGCCTCATACTGTCGTGGGCAGGGAATGCTAGCAAGTGTGTTCGAGTTCCTGCGAACAAAAAAACAAAACAAACTTTATTGGCACTGTTTACCTTCTTCTCCTTCCTGTGTTGTGCTCGCGCTGCTGATGCATATAGGCACATCTAGTGAACGCACGGGTTTCGTGAGTGAAATAAAAAAAAATAAAAAATACAAATATCAAAATAAACAAAATAATAAAGAAATTAAAGTGCAAAACACGAAAAACTTTAAAGAACAAAGACCGCGTGGTCCAGAAGACGCGCAGAATCGCGGTTTTGCACGACAGAACCGCAAGAAGAGACAAAAGCCCCACCTCGATGGACACTTCCGAGGCGTACGGGCGGAGCGCCTGCGCGCACGGGCGCACGCTGGTGCCTGTCTGCGCATGCGCGAGGCGCGAGGCGCGAGCAGGCGCGAGCGGGGCGCAGATATCTGTGCATGTCAGATATCGGCGCCTGCCTACGGGCGCTAGCGCGCGCGTCGGAAGCGGGGTGCGCTTGACAACAATCGGAGGACCGCGGGGCTCTCGAGGACTCTTTTCTTCATAGCTTCGTGTTCCCCGAACTTTTCTTCGCGGTTTAATTCGTCCTTTCAGCGCCCCCCAACCATCTTTTGTTCACGGCTGAACATTCTTTCAGTCGGCTCGGGAGGGGGAGGGAGCCAGCACCAGGAGCATGGAGGTGAATGCCACTTTTCGACGACCGTCGCGGCGCGTGCTGGGCGCGCGGGCGCTTCGCGTGTACGCCTGGGAAGTGTCCATCGAGGTGGGGCTTAAGAATCGAACCAGGGCCTTTGGCACTTCGTCGCTGCCGGTCCGTCACGAACACGGTTTGAGCATGAATAAAGGGAGATGTAGAGAACGCACAGGTTTCGTGAGTCAAATAAAACAAACAAAAAATTGCGAGTATGAAAAAAAAACTATAAAGAAATTAGATCATAAAACACGAAAAATATTAGAGAAAAGGCACATCTAACACCATCTGCCGGGCTAGCTCGTTGCGATCCATATGTATCAGCAGCACGAACACAAGACATGAAGAAGAAGCGCTCTTTACCTTCTTCTCCTTCTTCCTGTGTTGTGTTCGCGCTGCTGATACATATAGGCACATCTATTGAACGCACGGGTTTCGTGAGTGAAATAAAAGAAATAAAAAAAATACAAATATTAAAATAAACACAATAATACAGAAATTAGAGTACAAAACACGAAAAACAATAAAGAACACAGACCGCGTGGTCCAGAAGACGCGCAAAATCGCGGTTTTGCACGGCAGAACCGCAAGAAAACGCGCCGGCGGGGCGCGGAGCCAAGCCACGTGCGACGAAGGGCGCACAAAATGGCGCCCAGTGCGGCGCGCTTGCGTCAAAATGGCCAGCCGGCCTTCCCCGGCCGCTCGCACGAGGAATACACCGAAGAGGGGAACAGCCGTGAAAGAAAAAAAGAGGAGAAGAGAGAAAAGGGTGAGAGACACTCGCCGGAGGAATAGAGCGCAGAGCGCAGCGACGACGAAAGAGGAATAGAGCGCAGAGCGCAGCGACGACGAAAGAGGAATAGAGCGCAGAGCGCAGCGACGGCGAAAGAAAAAAAGAGGAGAAGGGAGAAAAGGGGTGAGACACACTCGCCGGAGGAATAGAGCGCAGCGACGGCGAAAGAAAGAAAGAGAAGGGAGAAAAGAGCGGAGGAGGGGAGGCGGCGCTGCGAGGAGGGTTCTGGGACGCCCGTGAGGAAATTGCCCGCACTTCTACGGATAAATCCTACACAAGAGCTGGCCAGTTACGGCAACTGAAGCCCAGCCGGAGTTATACTGTTACGAATGTGCATTCTGACCGCAGTCACTGCTGCTGCGAACGAGTTTTTTTTTTCTTTACGGAAATCCCCAAGAAAAAAAGGTGAACGCGAAGTTCTTAAGTACTATCACGATAGAAAGATACGCGAACAGAGCGGAGCCTAGGCGCTCCGGTGTTGGCATTTCTTTTAAATACGCTTTTCTTTTTTATCAGGGTTTAACGTCCCAAAGCGACTCAGGTTATGAGGGACGCCGTAGAGAAGGGCTTCGGAAATTTCGACCGCCCGGGGTTCTTTAAAGTGCACTGACATCGCACAGTACACGGGCCTCTAGAATTTCGCCTCCATCGAAATTCGACCGCCGCGGCCGGGATCAAACCCGCGTCTTTCGGGTCAGAAGCCGAGCGGCATAACCACTGAGCCACCGCGGCGGTCACGCTTTAACTTCAGTGGTAGCAAAAAGATGCTAGCGTTATCCGTGATGCGTTCTAGGACGACTCTAACGTCTTTTTCTTACAACCCAGGTTAAAACGCCATGAAATGAAATTCGAACAGCGGAGCGCGTACGCGCCGCGCTGTTCCCGCTTCTTTCCATCGTAATAGTACACGATAACGAGGCTTTGCCGTAATAGCACAATGCGTAAAAAGTCGATAGAAATCGCACCTACCTGCACTTGCAGATATCTGAACTTCCATGTTATCCTCAAAACACTTCGGCCTTGATTAAATCACTTCATGTCACGCGCACCAGCCCAAAATAAGGTCAACGCACACACCTCCAACGAAAAACACCTCACTAATACCAGCTTAAGAAACTGCAACACATTAAGCAGTATGTTTGGTGATGAACCGGCAATGTGGGCCACTTGTCGCGGCGTAGCGATGGTTCGGCAAAACGACACAACCAAATGAACTGGAGAAAGAGCGCAAAAGACGACCGCCGTTGAAAAAAAAAATTCGCGTCTGAGACTCAACGGTCTCGGGCGACTGCGAGTTCAAACCGCGGGCAGTCGTGAGTGATTGGCTGAAACATGTCACGAGACATCAATGCAGTGAAGGCAAGAAAAGGAGGGACAGCGTTTCTTATTCGCTCTGCGGTTCTGGCAAGTGGTTGGTCAGGCGTGCTATAGGAAAAAAAAACAAGCTTAATGACTCCGGCGGCGCCCGAGCTTCCCTCTCTCCCTAGCCCTCTCGACGCGTTTCTTGCAGATGGACATAGCAGGGCTAGCACTGAAGGCGTCGGCATAGCCCGCCGTGTCGCTCTGGTTGTTCTTTCTTTTTTTGGTCACTCGCTTTTACTAGCGCGATGTGCCTTGCTGCTCCCGCCAGCTCTTGGGCCGACGATAGTTGAGGAACGGCGGCTGGCCGGTTAGAGAAGCGCAGGGAACGTTGCTGCTTAAGCGCTACTATTGCTGTGAGCCAGGCATGGGCAGTATCGGTGATGCCGACATTTTTGTACTATCTTTCAATACTTTCTGCGTATCCATATCAGGTATCGCTTGTCACAAAAATGAAAGTGCGGAGTAACGGTGTCGAAAGCACATTTTTAGTGCATCGTGTTTTTTAACGATACCCGACAATAAATATAAAAAAATCAAGAACTGAACCGCATACCTTGAGGCTGTTTTCAGTTTGGGCCTCCGGCGCTTGCTCAGGCGGTAGCGCCATAGAGAAACATACGGTAGCACACTAAAAATGGGGATGGAGTATGATCAAGAAGAGATGACGCCAATGCCGTTCGCCCGGTTAGTCGTCTTGCTTAATCCGTTCACTGTTTTACGGGTAGACGACGTATATGTTGCGCTTCTGCACACTCCGTGACAGAAGGGACGAGGAGACAGGCTCACCATTGTGGTGGAAACAACATGCCATTACCCTTATTTCAAGTTGCTGTGGCTACCAACAGATATGGAAGACTATCCCCGTCACACTCAGGAACTTGCTAAACATGTTTTGTTGACTTTGTGAGCCCATTAAAAGTCACGTGTTCTTCCACACGTGGGTCATTGGGGCCATCAGCGCCGGCATATTAAAATGCATCAGCTGACGCATTTCTTTCGCTTGGAGAAGCAAGCGCGACAGCAAGCCTTAGTTTTTTAAGATTCGCTAGTGAAACATGAGTTCATGGTTTAACTGCGCGAAGGAAACAAGGACAGAGACAGAAACACACGTACACACTGAGCGCAGAACTTCCAACTTTTATTCGAAAAAGGCTTCGGGCATTAGCTTTTATACGCACTAAACAACCACCACATGACACAGCCGGGATAAAAACCGATAAGTATTGAGAGTAACGTGTCCATGATGCGCCGACCCGCCAGAGCGCCAATCTAAACTATACCAGTGTGTGCAAGCTTATGCACCATTGATACCTAAATACAAGGAAAAAGAAAAGGGAGACTGGAAGATTAAGATCCTAAAAGTGAAGATAAAACGAATACCACCAAAGAGGTCATCAACAAAACGCTGTATTACTAGCGCAACCTACTCAGCAATGGGATGAGACGCGGAACAACAGTAATAACAATTAACGATGAAGGTGCAAGGCCACTAAAACACGTAGGCTGAAAAGAACTAAGAAAAACACACGAGAGGCTAAAACTGTGAAACTGAGAGTGAAAGATGGAGAGAACGAACAACAAAGGTAAAGGCGACGCGAGCAATGAAAAGGCGACACCAGGCTAAAATCTATGAAGGATGGCAAAAAAACAAACAACAAGAGTAAAGGTGCAGGGTTAAAATGGACGGTTTAAAGTGTTGCCTTCTAAAAACGAGATTTCTTTATCAGAAAGCATAATGGACGGTGTGCTCACACAATTCTTCGAATTCTTTGCGATTAGGAAGGCCTCTATTATCTCCCTTTCCGTTTTGGTTCTAGCTACGGCTAGAACCAAAACGGAAAGGGAGATAATAGAGGCCTTCCTAATCGCAAAGAATTCGAAGAATTGTGTGAGCACACCGTCCATTATGCTTTCTGATAAAGAAATCTCGTTTTTAGAAGGCAACACTTTAAACCGTCCATTTTAACCCTGCACCTTTACTCTTGTTGTTTGTTTTTTTGCCATCCTTCATAGATTTTAGCCTGGTGTCGCCTTTTCATTGCTCGCGTCGCCTTTACCTTTGTTGTTCGTTCTCTCCATCTTTCACTCTCAGTTTCACAGTTTTAGCCTCTCGTGTGTTTTTCTTAGTTCTTTTCAGCCTACGTGTTTTAGTGGCCTTGCACCTTCATCGTTAATTTGTTATTACTGTTGTTCCGCGTCTCATCCCATTGCTGAGTAGGTTGCGCTAGTAATACAGCGTTTTGTTGATGACCTCTTTGGTGGTATTCGTTTTATCTTCACTTTTAGGATCTTAATCTTCCAGTCTCCCTTTTCTTTTTCCTTGTATCTAGGTATCAATGGTGCATAAGCTTGCACACACTGGTATAGTTTAGATTGGCGCTCTGGCGGGTCGGCGCATCATGGACACGTTACTCTCAATACTTATCGGTTTTTATCCCGGCTGTGTCATGTGGTGGTTGTTTAGTGCGTATAAAAGCTAATGCCCGAAGCCTTTTTCGAATAAAAGTTGGAAGTTCTGCGCTCAGTGTGTACGTGTGTTTCTGTCTCTGTCCTTGTTTCCTTCGCGCAGTTAAACCATGAACGAAAAGAACCAACTAGCCCGCCAGAAGACTATTCTTGAAACATGAGCTTCTTAAATATACATCCAGGATCCTCGAGTCGTGGTGGCTATGCTTCTCTCTTATCCGTTGATAAAAGGCACCTTCATGAAATGAAACATAGATACGTCTTGGCTGCTCCTCTATACAGAGGTTTTTTTCATTTGCATTGTTTTAGCATGGTCGCATCGTGGGGCCCTTTCGGATCGGCGGTTTGTGTAGATGCTCTTACTAAAAGTGAAGCTAACCTCTATGTAATAGACATCAGCAAGATATGTTCTGCCTTATAGAAACATTCAGTCATTTTATTAACACACTGTCATTAGAAGAGTCTGTGCAAGCGGATGCCTTTTTTTTTTAGATTTTGAGAAAGCCTCGACAAAGTCCCGCGTCGTCACCTGCCGCTCAGACAAGTCTTAACTTGGACCCTGGTGTGCTCACATGGATCAGCAGTTTCCGAACCAATCGTCTCCTGTTTATTGTGTATTCATCCACTCTCTCCCATGTCCGGTCAGGCGTTCCACGAGGTACTGTACCAGGCCCCTTACTTTTCCTCATTGATATTACCGACCTACCAAACAACATACCTGTAACACCTAACATGCGCCTGTTTGCCGACGATTACGTGATATACGGTTCAATAAATAACCCATCAGATGTTACCGCCCTACAGAACGCTGTAGAAAGAGGCCGCGTGGCGCCGCCAGCGTCGCTGAAACGACCGAATACCCCGACAGCGAATGGAAACCGTGTAAACTGGCTGACGTAAGTCTGCGCCCTCGTTCTCCCTCCTTGGATGATAAGTGAGCGGGTAATACGTATAGCAAGTGATGGAACATACCGATCAGAGGTAACATTTCATGAGAAACTTGAATTCTGACGGGTGCGACACATTTTTCAGTGAATTTTTATGTTTGCGTGCACGGTCATTGACGCATGCGCCTCCAAATCACGTGATACATGACGTCACACCACGTGACACGATGACGTCACGACAGTAGAGAAACGGGGGCCCACCTCGCGCCGTCGCTGTGGTTGTGCGCCTCCAAATCACGTGATACATGACGTCACACCACGTGACACGATGACGTCACGACAGTGGAGAAACGGGGGCCCACCTCGCGCCGTCGCTGTGGTTGTGCGCCTCCAAATCACGTGATACATGACGTCACACCACGTGACACGAGGACGTCACGACAGTGGAGAAACGGGGGCCCCCCTCGCGCCGTCGCTGTGGTTGTGCGCCTCCAAATCACGTGATACATGACGTCACACCACGTGACACGATGACGTCACGACAGTGGAGAAACGGGGGCCCACCTCGCGCCGTCGCTGTGGTTGTGCGCCTCCAAATTACGCGACACGATGATGCTTCGCATTCTCCAGGCTTAACCAAGTTAAGCCTCAGCCATTTTTTTATTTTTCGAAATCAAAACCACCGCTTCCTGGCAGCTGTGTATATTAGGTGACTTAATGCCTATCTGTCTTTTATGCCTGTCTTTTTTTTCGTGAGGGGATTCTGTGCTGACACACTCGATTTCCTAAATATTCGCTTTTCCTTAGAGTACCTGTACGGCTTCTCCAGAAGGCAGCTGACAAAGGTTCTGATCGGTCATTACTTCCTCTACGTGCAGCCTTACCTAGCCTTTCTTGACGGCCTTATATTAAGGCGAGTTCAGAGGATGTACGTTCAATAGGCCCCAAAAACCTTTCTTAGACTTCAAACGTCCTTACATGTTAGGACATGCCATCGAGCCAAGCTGACGTTTGTGCCATCTGCAAGCAAGGAGGAACTATTGAACAACAGAATTATTTGTGACGCTATGTGCGTTTGAGATATAGCTCACTTCAGCAGTCTCTTAAAAAGGACATTGAGGCCATGCCTTGCACCTTAAGATTTGTGCCAGTAATGAAGGACACCGGAATTCCGTGTGAACTTTTCCTATTAATAAGACTGCTTAGCGTGTGAAGAAGCTCTATGCTTGATAAACACACACAATCGCCACTTTCGACGAGGTCACTATTCAGAGAACAGTTCATTTTAGCTCAGAACGTATGTGCTGCGAAAGTTCAACCTCCTGACTGATCGCCCTTTCTTGATGTGTGCGCCTTCAGGAATTTTTATGTGCGGGCAGAGGAAAGGAGTGATAGTGGCATGAGGCCGTATGCCGAGGTCGCGGAATTCGGCCCAGTCAAGTAAGGCAAGACGAGATCAGGGAGATTCCTGATATTCCATCCGGCAACAATAAAAAGAATCCTCGAACATGGCCGAGTAGCCTAAGGCATCACTAAACAAAGTTTCTCTGTTGCGCCCGCCGCCACTGGCTCTCGATTCCCACTCTGGGTTAGAGTATTGTAGTAGGTTTCTTTACTGCGTTAGCAGTTTTGTCCCCTTTCTCAAAAATTCAAAAATTTACGTGGTGTGTGTGTGTGTGTGTGTGCGTGTGTTGGTTGGTTTGTGGGGTTTAACGTCCCAAAGCGACTAAGGCTATGAGACGCCGTAGTGGAGGGCTCCGGAAATTTCGACCACCTGGGGTTCTTTAACGTGCGCTGACATCGCACAGTACACGGGCCTCGAATTTCTCCTCCAAAGAAATTCAGCCGCCGCGGCAGGGATCGAACCCGCGTCTTTCGGGCCAGCAGCCGAGCACCATAGCCACTGAGCCACCGCGGAGGCCCGCGCGCGTGCGCGTGCGCGTGCGCGTGTGTGTGTGTGTGTGTGTGTGTGTGTGTGTGTGTGTGTGTGTGTGTGTGTGTGTGTGTGTGTGTGTGTGTGTGTGTGTGTGTGTGTGTGTGTGTGTGTGTGTGTGTGTGTGTGTGTGTGTGTGTGTGTGTGTGTGTGTGTGTGTGTGTGTGTGTGTGTGTGTGTGTGTGTGTGTGTGTGTGTGTGTGTGTGTGTGTGTGTGTGTGTGTGTGTGTGTGTGTGTGTGTGTGTGTGTGTGTGTGTGTGTGTGTGTGTGTGTGTGTGTGTGTGTGTGTGTGTGTGTGTGTGTGTGTGTGTGTGTGTGTGTGTGTGTGTGTGTGTGTGTGTGTGTGTGTGTGTGTGTGTGTGTGTGTGTGTGTGTGTGTGTGTGTGTGTGTGTGTGTGTGTGTGTGTGTGTGTGTGTGTGTGTGTGTGTGTGTGTGTGTGTGTGTGTGTGTGTGTGTGTGTGTGTGTGTGTGTGTGTGTGTGTGTGTGTGTGTGTGTGTGTGTGTGTGTGTGTGTGTGTGTGTGTGTGTGTGTGTGTGTGTGTGTGTGTGTGTGTGTGTGTGTGTGTGTGTGTGTGTGTGTGTGTGTGTGTGTGTGTGTGTGTGTGTGTGTGTGTGTGTGTGTGTGTGTGTGTGTGTGTGTGTGTGTGTGTGTGTGTGTGTGTGTGTGTGTGTGTGTGTGTGTGTGTGTGTGTGTGTGTGTGTGTGTGTGTGTGTGTGTGTGTGTGTGTGTGTGTGTGTGTGTGTGTGTGTGTGTGTGTGTGTGTGTGTGTGTGTGTGTGTGTGTGTGTGTGTGTGTGTGTGTGTGTGTGTGTGTGTGTGTGTGTGTGTGTGTGTGTGTGTGTGTGTGTGTGTGTGTGTGTGTGTGTGTGTGTGTGTGTGTGTGTGTGTGTGTGTGTGTGTGTGTGTGTGTGTGTGTGTGTGTGTGTGTGTGTGTGTGTGTGTGTGTGTGTGTGTGTGTGTGTGTGTGTGTGTGTGTGTGTGTGTGTGTGTGTGCGTGTGCGTGTGCGTGTGCGTGTGCGTGTGCGTGTGCGTGTGCGTGTGCGTGTGCGTGTGCGTGTGCGTGTGCGTGTGCGTGTGCGTGTGTGTGTGTGTGTGTGTGTGTGTGTGTGTGTGTGTGTGTGTGTGTGCGCGTGCGTGCGTGCGTGCGTGCGTGCGCTTGAGCATGTGCATGTGCATGCACACGCGTGCCCAATCTGGTGGGCGCACATCCGGGCACTCACTGGCAAAAAACTGACAGGCCACGCGTTCCCTTGTTCGCGTTTCATTCCGGCCCGATGGTACGAGCTGAATCTCTAGGGGTCGCCATGTAGCGCCGCATTAGTAGCGACCTGCGGTCCCTGCGCCGATGACGATTCGGCCAGACAATGCCCATCGGTACTATTTCATTTGTGCATTTCATTTGTGCAGTAGTTTATGACCGTTAAGTGTCAATAAAAACAACTAAATTGGGAAACTTTTTTTCGCGGCACCTCGGTGGCTTTGGCAACTGGTTTCTAATTCCAATGTCGCGGGCTCGATCCAGGCGGCGGCGGTCGTATATCAATTAAGGCCAAATACAGAACCGCCCGTGCGCTGGGCGATGTACGCGCACATTAGAAAAACCTAAGTGGTCTAAATTAAAAATAGTCCTCCACTACGGCATCCGCCATAGCCTCTGCGACATTTCAGCACGTTTAACTGAAAATGTTGCATTTTTTTTTCACGCATACACACAAGATCGACCTGAGCCTTCGACATCCTGCCGAAGCAGATATCGCTTGCACGTTCATAACCGGACTCATTGGGCAGTCGAAGGTCTATCATCGCATTGAGAAGTAACGCGGTCGTTAGAAGCAGCAATATACGCAACCGTCATCCTGCTTGCCGGCACCGGAGTCATGACACCGGATTCAAAGCGATGTGGCTGGGGCCATGCCGGTGCTAGATGGGGTTGTCAAAAGCGGCATGTCGAGCAAAGGCTGCATAGGGAAAAAGCCACCAACCCAGTGCACACGTCAGCAGCTTATTGAGGAGGCTGCTAGACGGCGCGCGCTGTATAAAAATTTGCCACAGGCCACGCGTTCCCGTGTTCGCGTTTCATTCCGGCCCGATGGTATACGTGCTGAATCTCTAGGGGTCGCCATGTAGCGCCGCATTAGTAGCGACCTGCGGTCCCTGCGCCGATGATGATTCGGCCAGACAATGCCCACCGGTACTAATTGTGTAGCTACGGCCATGTCGATCTACGCCCTGAAACGCCACCGGAGTTTCCTGTAGCGCCGGCAACAAAATGCCCGCCCGGCAACAAAATTACGCAAAGACTGAACATTTTTGCCTCGCCCATCTAACGAAATAGACCTTGACAGCGTTCCTAACTCTGGATGACTCAGCTGTGTTATAGGATTCTGCGCAACGGCATTGCGTTCGGTAACGCCATAGAGAAACATATAATACTGCGCTCGACACATGCGCGCTGAAAGCATCCACTCTCAATTCATGCTCCTTAACACGCTGTAGTGCCGGCGCCCACATTTCGCTGCTGGCTGGCCTCTCTGGAAACAAGCGCTGCGCGCCCGCCGGCGCTCAAAGCAGGCCCAGACTAGGGTGCCTCGATGCGCGCGCCCTCTTGGAGGGTGGTGCCATTCTTTGAAGGGGCGAACGCCGCCTCCGGAGCGGCAGCGGCCATTTCGCTCCCCACGCGTCGCCGCGGCTGCTTGGGAGAGGCACGTGCGCGGCGTTTTCTGGGACAAAATGCCCGGGTGTTGCGTGCCCCAGTGCACGAACCACTCACGAAATGAGTGGAAGATGTACCGGTTCCCTAAAGAACCGAAAAGACGGCTTCTCTGGCTCGTAAAAATCAAGCGCGACAAGTGGCAACCCACGGACCGCTCGTGTGTATGCAGCGTAAGTTATGCTTCTTCTGTATTCGTAGTTATTCTTTCATTTGCATGCTTTATACCGTAGCGTTCGTCAGTATTGCATCCTAGATATCTGGCGCATATGCTTGCGTGTTTAACTCGTTTATTTCTGGGCAACACGACATGCTTAGTTCTTATAATCTCTTGTTGTACATGTAGTACTGCGAGCGCGTAAAGATGTGCGCTCTTTGCTACCGGATCCTTGTGCAATTTCTTTTTTGTGCGCAGTGGAACGTAAGGGGAGCTCTAAGTTACCTTTTATGCTATGACATACAGAGCGCTTTGAGGAATTTTCTCGGCGTTGTATTCTTGTGCCGCTGTCCAACTCAGACGGTGTGCGTGCGTGCGCGCGCCCGTTTGTGTGTGTGTGTGTGTGTGAGAGAGAAAAAGAAATGAGGCGTATGACCAAGCAAGACGCATGTGTGGCCATGACAATCATGTCAGGACTCGTTATGACTAGTTTACTAACGGCTAATTGGTAGTTACTGCATGTATAAAGGCACGCTTAACTTGGTGATCGATATGTGTTTTGTGATCACGCTTGTCTAGACATTCGCTTTTCTTTCCCCATTCGATGACCGGTGAATTATCTGAACATCTGACTGGAGATGAGTGACGAGGATTTCATGACTACGGAGCCCTTTAACAACGGAAATTTCTTAATGGTGATGACAGGATCAGACGAAAGAGAAAGCTGTTTCATTGAAGCTCCACAAAATTTGTGGACAGCATGATCGAAAGCGGGAAGTCGTGAAAAATCCAGGATTGACTTACAGCATTGCCTTCTTGCGCGCACATATATGAGTGCAACGTTTTATTTTTAAAGGAATTTCTTAGCTCACTGCCCATGTTCCACCTAGCAGCAAAGGCAAGAACCTTTAGTATCTTAACATGGGAAGCACACATCTCTTCAGTGTCCAATAATTTCCTCGCACTCTCCCCATTTTTTTTTTTTTTCAGAAAGAAGTCGACGGTCTTTTGCCTCTTTCTTAGTATATCTTAACAAGCACCTGAATTTCACTTATAACTGTTTGGGCATATCCCTGTTTGTGTTACTTATTTTTAGCTGTTTAGAATGTTAGTGTGAAGCCCTCTCAATTTAAACATTAATAAGTTTGTCTGATCATTGCATGTTTCTGTGTTACAGGCACATTTTGAAGAAAGCGCCTTTGAGCAGAATAGGGCTGACGGGTGGAAAAAATTGAAGCCCAATGCTGTGCCAACGCTTTTTTCCTTCAGAGGTATAATAAGCCACATATTTCTACATTAACGAAAGTTTGCAACGCTTCTTTCCTAATCCTATTGCTTCTTTCATTCTTAGCCTGATTGTTCTAACTTAGTACTGTAATGACCGGCCATTTGTAGACTCACGTGGAGCGATTATTTTTTTTTTTTCATCATACTGCAGACCCAGTGAAGGGTCCTAGCAAGAGGGGTAACAATTTCAGAACAAAACACAAAAGCATAAAGTGCAAAAACACGAACATAAAATTCACACAAATGTTTCTTCAGAGAATTAGGCGGCTCACATTACAGTAAGACTCTTCATACCTCCGGTCAATAGAATAGCTCGTTTTCATTTTTTACAGGGAGGTAAATCAGCCGCGCCTTCCGCCCAGAAGCATGATGCTGACAATTTTGCATTTTATTTAATTTTATGTCTAAACGTAGCAAGACTTGGAGCATGCTCGTTCGTAATGATAAAATAATGCACCATCTGATTTGCAGCATGTGTGGCCTCTCTTTTTTCAGCGATGCCTAAGCACAGGAAGCCGCCAAAGGAAAGGTTACAAGGGGTGCCTGCGGCAGCAGAGCAAAGGGGCACTCTGCAGCATCAACAGAGTGCTTCTGATACCACATCAACAGAAATTCAGGACCAATACGTCAACGACATGGCTGATATGCCACACACGGCAAATCAAGAACTGCAGCCATTGCCCAGTGACGACAGGGAGACGGCTCAAAGTCAGATGAACAACTCACCTCGCCCAAGTTCCATTCCAGAAACTTCAATACCCGCCACAGATGATTCCCTGCAAGTTGCCTGCGCACTTCGTGCAACCCGTGCAGAGAAGCGCAGTAACAGCTCATGTGCTACACTTAATAAACAGCTAGAGGACATGAAGAAAAAATACGCGAAACTTAGCGAAGTTCACAGCAAAACAAGTGCTACAAATAAGTCAATTAAAAGGAAGCTTCAAAAAATGGAAAAGGCCAGCGAAATGTTACGAAAAAAACTGAAGTTCCTAAATCAAGACCAAATGCGAGCCCTGTCTCGGAACAGCAACAAAGGTTCCACCTGGTCGTCCAAAACAATTAAACAAGCCCTTCAGATCAAATTTGCGAGTGGAACTTCAGGCTACGAAACCCTAAGAAGACTTGGGTACCCACTGCCTTCTAATAGGACTCTTGTCCGTCGTCTTCAGGGACTCAAGTTCCTACCAGGAATCTTAACTGAAGTGATTGACGTTCTCAGAGTAAAAGCAGAGGGCATGGAAGATATTGAAAAAGATTGTGTGCTTTATCTCGATGAAATGGAAATTGCACAAGGGTATGACCTCGATCGTGCTGAAGACATTGTGTTTGGAGGGAAAACATTTCCAGCAGTTCCAGATGAACCTGCATGTCATTGCTTAGTGTTTATGGTCGGAGGATTGAACACAAGGTGGAAGCAGGTAATCGCATACCATTTTACAGGAAGCTCTGTCGACGGGGGTCTGCTTAAGAGTTTTGTTCTGGAAATCGTGCAGCTTTGCGCTGACATTTCTCTTAGAGTGCTTGTGGTAACCTCTGATATGGGAGCGTCCAACAGAGCTATGTGGCGCGAGTTAGGTTTTTCTAGCCATAGGAATTCTAACACTGTGTGCTCAATCCCTCATCCGATGCTTCAGGGAAAGGAACTCTTTTTCACTGCGGACGCGGCTCACGTGATAAAAAATATCCGAGGTCAGCTTTTAAACTCTATTGACTTTACGCTGAGCGATGCAACTGTCTGCCAACATAGCTTACCCTCAAACAAAGTCAAGCTGGAGCACGTGCGCGCTGTCGTAGAATACGACTCTAGCAAAGAGCTGAAAATTGCACCCAAACTTTCTGAAGCTCATGTCAGCAAAGGCCACTTCACAAAAATGAAGGTCGGCATAGCAGTTCAGTTCTTCAAGGAATCCCCAGCCGCCATTCGTTGCCTAATAAGAGAGAAAGTGCTCGAACCAGAAGCTGAAACCACAGCATGGTTCCTGGAGCTCATCGCAAAATGGTACAAACTGATGTCCTCACGACATCCGTCAGTTGCACTTAGTTGGCAAGATATGGCAAAGTACCATGAAGCCTTGCACATGTTGCGCCTGGCAGTGGACACAATTCAAGGCATGCAGATGGGCAGCACATCCCAGTGGAAGCCCTCACAGGCAGGTCTCATGATTGCAACAACAGTTGTCCTTCGTTTGCAAGATATTGTGCTTAAAATGGATGGCTACAAATTCTTTCTCACCGGGAGACTGCTACAGGACTGCCTGGAGAATCTTTTTTCTGTTGTGCGTCACAGGAAACCCGTTCCAAACGCGTATGACATGAAATGTGCTTTGAAACTTGTATGCGTCAGTCAGTTTTTGCACACACCAGCAACCTCAAGCTATGAAACGGATGATTCTGAGTACCTGCTTGATATGATTTCACAAGGAAAAAAAGAGTACGTTGGAGATGTTGAAGAGGAAATTGACGATGGGGAAATTCTGTTCATTGAAGCACTGACTTCAATTGAGTGCAGTATTTTGCATCATATTGGCGGATTTGTTGTGAAAGGAATTTTGAAGAAAACGAACTGCGAGCAGTGCAAGGCTGCAATGTTTGGCTCGACGAACCATGAGCATGCATATTTAACTGCACTGAAAGAGTACGTCCAAGATGGTGAGAACTTGTGTTATCCGAGTGGTGCGGTTATGAGCCTTCTTCAATCCTGCGAAGAGCACTTTAAAGGAATCACGTCCTGGACAGACAATCTCACCCTTAAGTCCCCTCTAAAGGCTGTCACAGAATATTTAAACAAGAACACACGATTCACTATGGAGGCCTGTCAGCAACACAAGGATTCTCTGGCAAACATACTGATATCAAGTTATGCAAGAGTACGGCTACGCATTCACCTGCGTCAGCTCGAAGCTGCGAGAGTCAATGGGCATGGAAGCAAGACATGCGCTGCAGTTAATTTGCAGTGAGTTGTAGCGCTTGTTTTTGACATTTTAAGGTTTCCGACCAAATAAACAAGCTATCACATCGGAAATCGCTAATTATCGGATGCAGTTTCTTTTTTCATTGTTCAGAAACCGTGTGGCTGCTTTATTTTAGCGGCATCGATATCTGATTTATAGTAGTGAGCAGTTTACATTATATTGCTGCATAAGATATGCTAAACAGGGCTTATAGTCCGTGACTGCGTGAGTCAAAATTTAATGCTATAGAAACCATATGTGTGAAGCACCAAGTAATTTGGCATGTATTAAAAAGTTTGTTTATCTCCATCTGCATATCGAAAGTAACGCGAAAGAAAGGAAAACGAAATTCAGAATAGCTATGGGAATGCTTTTCTGAGCATAAAATAGCCGTAAAGTACTATATTGTGTAATGTAAAATGAAAGAACATGCCTATATGTATACTCAAGCTTAACACAAAAATGTTCCGGAAGTCGTTTATTTTGTAGTATTAGCGAGTAATGCTCCGCAAAAATTATAAATCACGTTTGAAACTACAAAGAAACATTAAAAGTGGCCCGGATGTGTTCGCTGGGCGGTATATGGCGCTCGGCTGCACGGGCGCGACACAGCCGCGGCGGCCGAGTTTCGATAGAGCTGAAAAACACAGTGCCTTGTACTAGGTCGATATCGGTGCATGTTAATAAAAACCTGAGGTGGACGAAATTTCCGATGTCCTCCACCACGGCTTCATAACAGCCGATGTCGCGAAATTACAAAAACCGTGAATGTGACACTGGCTGGCTCGCCGCACTTGGCTGCGTACGGAGCGGGCATCCTAATGGCGGACGTCGTAGCAGACGACGCGGTTGTCTCCACCCTGCACGGCGGCGGCGGGAGGAGCGCGCGCATCGAGGCACCCTAGCCCAGACTCTCTCGGACATGTCGCGACGTGCAGCGTGACTCATCCCGCCACCGCGGCGCCGACACGGACCCTTCCTCCTCCCCTCCTCTCCGTCGGTGCGAACTCCTCCGACGCTCGCCGGCTCTCGACCATTGGTCTAATTTGAACGGTGGCCAGTGCCGTGACCTGATTGGAGGATTTGAACTGCTGGCGGCCGCAACCGACACCGGTGGCTTTAAAAGCGGAGCTGCGCTGAACCCGCGCAGCACACGGGCAGCCGAAGAGCCACCACGCCAGAGCTACGCTCGCCGCCGTGGCCGCCCTTCTTTGTGTTAGCCCGTGGTGCTCTTGGCCCTTGTATCATGTAAAAGCCCTTGTACATACTGTATATAAAAGTCACTTTGACTCACCGTCGCCTCGACCGTTTCCTGGCTCGGACTCCCAGTCCCAACAGTGGTGGCAGCAGTGGGATGCCCAGTCCCAACAACGCCCACCTCCACGTATGGCATTAGGCGACTGAAATTCTTTTTGCCGGAAAAACCAAGGTTACGAGTCAAAAAGGGAGCGCAAAAAGAAAATTCCGCGGCGATGGAATCAAGTGAGGCACATAAGCATTACAAGGCTACTTTTGCAGACTTGAAATCGGAGCCGAAAGAGCGCAAGCACAAATAATCGGCTTTCATTTTTTGGAGCGTATGTGAATTCTCAGACATTAATGCTCACCGAGTTTGCCTCTGGTGATAAGCAAACTGTCTGTTCCTTCTATCACGCATCTGGCGTGAAGTAGGCTGCAGAAGGCGAATGGCGAGACCGCGCTCTACTCTTCTGGGGGGCGTGACAGGTGTGACCTTCTTGAACCAGCGTGTTTATTACCGTTAAGTTTGATTTGGTTTTATGGGGTTTAACCTCCCAAAGCGACTCATGCTATGAGGCACGCAGTAGCGGATGGAGCAGACGAAGAAAAATATTTACTACGAAATTGCGGGGAATTGAACCCACGACTTTCAGATTGCGAGGCAAGCACGCAAAGCATAGGCCACAACATCACTTTTTTCTTTAAACATGGTATTTACTGCACTGAAAATATGTTACATTTACATGAACTATTTACAAAGCCTTTAGGAAACGCCATGAAAGACATCTCAAAGACAGAGCAACAGGACACTAGAACGGAGGTAAGGCTGAGCCGAAGAGGGAATGCCACTGCGGTTTAAAGTCGGTCTGTTCACACACTTCCCTCAGATGGGCGATCATTTGGCAGAAATGAGATTTTGTCGAATCGACTGATTTACAGTGCCGTTCTATCATTCTAGTTTTCCATAAACTGTAGTCCAATCAGTACAGACATAACAAGAGGTTCATCAGCATATCGCACTCCAGTGAGGTATCGTAGGGCATGAGAAGCCAAATAAATTCACTTTTTCAAGGTTCGTTGCAAGAGACAACCCAGGACAGAAGTGCATCCTTACAAATGATGACGCAATTGTTTTAGGAACATCAGAGGCAGCTTGAGTTGCTTCTTTGCGAAATAAGGTGACCCTAGTTTACGCGTTGCCTTACGATTGTATGCTAATCAGTACGTTTGTCATTAAAAAGAAAAGCGGAAAATAAAAATGAAAAACAATGAACAGAGAATGTCTACAGCATTCAATTCAGTGCAAAAGCACCTGCTTTTTTTAAATTATAGAACACACTCCATGAAAGATTTCTATATAAGGCCTTTTCTGGAACGCCATCACTAACACCACCTCAGTGATATTTCTCTTCTGCAAAGCATCACACGCATACATTTCAGCCGCTTCTTTCCACAGCATCCCTCTAAACCATGTGTTAGGGCGCAGATGCTTTTGTCATTCACTGTACACTGATCGTGATCGCCCTGTGCATATTAGTGCGATAGCATTACAGTTGTCACACCAAACCCCGCCTATGTCCGAGACTGAATTCGCTGATAGGTCGAGAGGGGCCATGTGACTATGTGACGACATCACAGCCTGCCCACCGGTTTACGAGCAATCTAGTTTCTACACAACAACTATAGATAAAGAAACAAAAACAAAGATCAGAAAAAAATGTGGGATACGCAAGCATCTCACACTACTGCAGCTGTCAGTCCGAATGTGGCAACTGATGGATCGAAAACTGCAAAGAAACTGATGCAAACATGCACCGAAGTTATAAAAGAAGCTGCGAAAAATGTGAAATACTACTGCATTGGGACTTATACGCCTCCGTAATTTTTTTCTTTCCTAATATTTTCATTTTAGAAGCATTGCTAAAAACATGAATTCCCATCGGAAAAAATACATTTCCGACGATTTTCAGCTATTACAAAAGACACATGCAAAGTACGGAGCGAAACAAAGAAATGAGAAAAGCGCGGCGCCTGCGCACCCCTCTGTCCGTATTTATTTTCATCGCGCTTTTGCCTGGGTGGTAACAAAAAGATGCTAGAGTAGACGACTCTAGCGTCTATCTTAACGCGACAGTAGTTGTCCAAACTAAAATTTACCAAGGGCGTTTAAATAAGACGCGATCATTTAGCACTACCGCGAATATAGACTTTTAGACAGTTGTCACAAGTATAAATATTAAAAGTTCTAAAACTTTTTAAAAGTTGTAAAAGCAACCAAAGCTAAGTTGTCATGATATTGCGCCCTTTGTTCACTGACACATTCGGTGGCCGCTGAGTATTCCTTCTATTTGCCGCCTAAGCAATTGTGACATTTTTCAGCTCTGAACCAACAGTTCCAACGACTCCCGTTAAGACCGGTTCACACGACGGTCCGTTCGCCCGCGGCCCGCGCACTACGTGTTCATACATCAGCACATTGAGAGGCGCGCTGTCGGCTCGCTGCCTGGTCAGCGCGCCTCTCAATGTGCTGACGCATGAACACGTGATGGGCGTGCCGCGGGCGAATGGACCGTCGTGTGAATCGGCCTTTAAAGGGGCTGCGAAACACTGCTTGGGGGGATACCGGCTACACTTCAGGTGGGTTCTTTATGTCACACAGATGCTGACTTAAAAAGAATTACAGGAATCGATGCACAGGAACGGGAGTTATTTAGTGAAGAAATTTGAAAATACAAGCAAACAAAACGCTGCCCTCAACTCGATTTTGGCGGGGCTTCCCACTCCTATTTCGCTCTCCCAATGACGGCACCTGGCGCAACCAATCAAAACAGCCAGCCAGAGCACGTCGCGGAAGTTTGTACTCCATGGTTGCCTGCTCTCTGTAACTCGTTCTTGCTGAGACTGGCAGCGTCGTTTCCATGCCAGAGCGCCCATGGTGGCGTATTTTTATTTTACTTGCTTTGCAGGGCTTTTATCTAAGACAAACAAGTTGTTTTTGTTGATCTAATATAAAACGCAGACAGGTGACAAAATGTGTCTCTATTTATTTACACAATTTGCAGTATATTTACTGTTTGTCCGGTCATCAAGCTCGCGCCAGGTGATGTCATATCCGCTGCTAAAAACCCGCCACTGTGTGGCGACACCATCAGAGCCATGAAGTTGTTTTTGGGAGGACATTAAAATATTAAAAAACGGAATATACGCGGTATTACCGACGCTAATAGCACCATTATAACTCACTGTATGCAATCAACAGGCAAAACAGTTAACTAAGATTGTGTTTCTGGGCCCCTTTAAGTGCAGAAAGATGCGGCTGCACGCGACAGTTGTATTCCTCGCTGTGGCTGTTCCCGATCTCCTGTCAGCTCCGGTGTGTTGACGCTAGTCACCGAAAAGACCCACACCGACGGGACGAGAAGACGAGAAACCGCTCTGCACAAGGATTAAACTTCAGCGCCATCGAGAGGCCGTTTCTCCTACTGCAGCTATCCAGATCGGGTTTCTTATGCTATAGCGTACGGCTGTCCCTTGATAATAGTATTCTTTTAGGTTGCCGCAGTATCAGCGGTCTTTATGTGTTGTTCTTTTTCCGCCCCCCTTTCTTTATGTATACGTCAGCGAGAACAAAGTTCCTTGTCAAGATACACAGTTTCTTACATTTTGCTCAGAGCTATACGACACAGTTGCGATGCATGTGAAGCCGTTGTCATCATTGGTAGACGAATCTTGCATGCAGGCTTTGATTGCATCCGCTGTGGGTTTCTTGGTCTGTGTACCATCCTGCGACGCACGGGAAGCCTGACATCTTCATGTGGGAGGGAAGGCGCTCTTCGAGACGGCATTTGATGTAAAATGGCTGCGCACAGCACCATGAGACGCTCGTGATTTCAGGGATGTCGACACCACTGATGAAGAGTCAGTTCTTGTGATGAAGAGTCAGTTCTTGTGATGAAGAGTCAGTTCCTCACGAGCGCTGAATCGTCGTCCGTACAGGCGGCGCTGGACTTCCTCTTCGCTAGGTTCAACGGGTGTGAGTTCTCATGTGCTCTTCCAAGTATCTTAGTTGAGCGTATTTCTTCCCACAAAGGTGGCACGCAAGAGTTATATCGTCTGAGTGGGTCAGCTCGTGGCAAAGCATATTTTGGCTGCACATGCAAACAAAGAAAAATAATAGTCATCTACATTTAGGCACCGGAGCACTTACGCATATCATGACTGGCTAACCTAGGCCGGTTTTGTAAATTAAAAAAATGCAAATCTCGGGCTTTAACCCACGAAGCGATATATCGGCTATAAGGGACGCCATAATGGAGGGCTTCGGAACAGTTTAAACTCCTCGCGGTTCTTTAAAGTGCGCTGCGCTTTTGTATTTCGCCTGCATTGAAATGTGAACGCCGTGGCCAGGATCAGAAGCCGAACGCGGAAGCCTCTGAGTTACTGCGACGGGTGCAAGGCTGGTTTAATACATTTAGCTACTTCAGTAATGTTCGAAAGACAATCACATCACAAAATTATGTTCGCAGCCTCGTCGCGTAAAAAAAATATAAACAAAAATGTGGTCCAAGGCTTCGTTCTCACCGATCTTCATTTTATGAAAGCGAAAAAAAAAAAACAGCATATTCAAGCAAGGTTGCCATGGAGTTCTACCCGGCGGGGAGAGACGAAGGCTTCACCCAATCGCCCCCCTCTCAGCGCTAAGCTCGAGACAATTCCTAGGCCCGAATGTTACTGCGCCTTAACGCGGTAGACCGCGCCATTCCTCTGGTAAAAGCGCGTGTATTTTAGCCAGGGCTGGAAGAACACTGACCGATAGCAGCCATTGAGCCAATACGCTTTCGGCAACGTTCAGTAGAAATGGTGCGAGGTTCAGGTGTTTAAAAAAGCATCATCATGCATAAATGAGCATGCGCAATATTACAAGCTGACGAATGAAAGTTCGAATGAAATTAAACTGGGTCTCTTGCTATGGTGGGGTTAGGATAGGATAGGAAAACTTTTAATGTACAACACGGGCGAGAGCACCATCTCCTCACTGAATGGGAGGCAAGTCAGCCAGGTAGAGGAAGAGATATTTATTAGGGTAAGAGGTGAAGAAAATTTGTGTTCAAATACCACACTATCTTCCTTTCTTCCAGTTTCAGGAAGGCATTGCGCATATAGCACCGCCCCTCAACGATCCTCCCCAAACCGCCATGTCCAAAATTCCTTAAATCTGCTGCTTAGCGGGGGAGCGGTGAAGCATAGGCGCGTCCAAGTTTGAGTAATAATGTGTCGTCGGAGGCGGTTTTGACTCTGCAACTGAGATCGCGTAAGCATAGGGTGCGACCTGTGAGCCTGTACAGGTGGAGAAGGCGCGAAACCAAATACACCTGCCGTTATTTCTCAAAGGGGTGACGTCCCGGTACAGGACGGAATGAAAACCCTTTCGTCGGCACCGATCAGTCTCAACGTTCGGGGCATTTGATTTGTTACACATCACACGCTTTCGTCAAAGCGTATGAGTATTCCGTTCTCTGAAAACTCCCTCTCAAGGAGCTGTTTGAGCGGCGGTCTGCCGAATTCTCCGCCACTATAGACTTTCGAACTTGGCCATATCTTTTCGTCTGTGCAAGTATTGAGGCCGATAAGTTGTAATACACACTGATTCTGTCTTTAAGAAGCTCGCTTCTTTCCAGCATTCATCCTTTTCTCGTTTTCTCACCGCGCTATTCACACGGCTTTATAACCCACCCTTCACGGCAGCTCACACCTTGGTGGTCGACCAGTGAGCAGAAAGTAAGCGCCTCGAACCTGGCTGAAATGACAAGTATTTATCGAAAATAACCGAAGCCTTCCGCTATGGTCCTTATGAAATTCCAAGACTGCAGCTTCACTATTTATTTCCATCGTTCGGACTATATGACAAGCCATAAGCACTTCATGCAATAAAAAAGGAACAATTTTTTTTTTCACAGCGATTCGCGCCATGCCCACCCGCATTATGTTTAAGCCTCCGTTTTTGAAATCCCGATTGAATTAACCACAAACCCACGGCTATCGATTCTAACTTATCATGATAAGCACGAGAAAAACGTTCTAGAAGCCAAGAAATTCACCTTACCTCCAGAAGGTTGTGAACTGGCACTTGTCGCACCTGAACAACGGATTGCACGTCCTGATGTGCGAGTCCAACATTACGCGTGAACAGAAGCCGGCGTGACACCTTATGCACGACACGACTGCGCCCAGATTGTCCACGTTTTTTCGGGTTCGTTCTGCGAGTTAAAGAAAAATAAATTAGCGTAGTTTCAAGACGTCGGAACAAGATCTTGAGGGGTTCATTGACATTTTTTCTATTGATTAATTTTTTTGCACTATTTATTGCCTCAAGGGTATCTAGGGACAAACAGCGCCAGAAAGCGACATTGGATGATATGAGGATAAAAAGCTGATGACAACTGACGGGTATTATATGATATTTAGTGACTGTCATGAAGTTATAAAACGAAGCGGAAAATATTTGTAAGAACGAATAACAGGAATATTGTGAACAGTGGAGATATATATAATATTGCGGACTGTGTCATTTCAAGATAAGAACTGTGAAAAACAAAAACAAATTTTTTTTAAATGTTGACCTTTTTTATTGTTGATTATTAGTGAAAAAGGTGCAGCTAAAGTTACTGAGTGGAGTGGGACGCACTGCTTGTACACATCAGGAAAACATGCTCTCCGGTAGTTCTCAAGTCGGTTACACAGAATGAGAGAATGCACAGTAGAGTCGTTACTGCCATGTTTATCGCATATAGGGAGCGTTTTTCTATAGCCTATTATTACTGTGCGAAGGGTTCCTCAAGAGTTTCCGGTATCAGCTTAGAATTACAGAAGCTGACACACCTAAACGATGGTTTAATTCGGTTATCAAATTGATAGAACGAGTAGGTGTAAAACTGTGAAGAAATCGCAGTTCTCTCCCGCATTTCACATGCGCTATGTGATGAAACAGTTCGCAGCTAATCGCCACCGCTCCTCTAGCAACGCCCGATATTCTGAAGGTGTGCGGTTCCCCAAAGAAAAAAATGCTTGTCGGAGGCCATTCAAATTTTTCTGAAGGTGCAGCATACTGTGACTGTCTGTATTCCTGTATCCCTTAGCTTCTTCTGTGATTTGCACTGACCCTTTGAACGGCATTTAAAATACAACGTTACCTTCGTTGCTGCAAAAGACATGCGCAATTCAAAACATGCAAGAAAGCACTGGGAACCGGCAACGTTTTCTTGTAGCTTTGATTAAACGCTTTGAACAAGGAGCACATAATCACATCAACCTTCAGATGAGATAACGGCGTCATTAACGACTTTCGAACTTAACACACCTCAAAACTGTGTATAAAGTGAGGTCGACGTCTCTGGGAGCATACTTACCTCGTTTACCCAGGGAACGCGCAGAATTTTCTCCTTTGTTTCTCCTCTCCGCGAGCAGCCGACCTACGAAGCGTGCTTCTGAATCTTGTTGCGACGATGGTTCCGTCACACGGCGCTTGCCGGGAATGACATCTGAGTCGAGGTTGTGTCCAGGCACATCCTTGGTAACCTTAGGGTCTTCGCGTAGTGGCTCTTGCATAGCGATGTCCGACTCCTGTTTCGAAGAGTCGTCTAGGCGAAGAGCATCGACACTGTAAGACGAGTCCAATTTGTCTCTGGGCACGTCCTTAACCCCCACTGGGTTTCTGCTGAGTGGCACACGCATACGGACCTCCGACACATGTTGAGAAGGCGATTGGACTAAGTCGAGCGCAGTGGTATACGATTTGAAGTCGATCTGTCTGGACACGCCCTGAAGTTCAACGGGTTCATGTAGCGTTGCCCGCACACCGAGGTCTGGATCCTGCTGCAATAAAGATTCGCCCAGATGAGGCACAGCGGTACCGAAAGCAGGCATAAAGTCATTGCGCGGCACGTACTGCAGTTCATCCGCATCGTCCAACAGGGACGCTCTGAGATAGAGCAGTAGTTCTTGCTCCTTTTGAGATTCGGTCAGACGATGGACTTGTGTAAGAGCTGAGTTAAAGTTATCTTGAGGCGCGCCCTGAATCTCTACGGGGTCCATGTACAGATCCGCACTAACAGCAATCTCGCATTCTTGAATAGATGACGATGCGGCTAGACTATGCCCAGCGACTGAAGGCGCTGGCTCGTGTTCGAGTCTAGAACTGCCCTCAAGCCCTCCGGGGTTTTCGCCAGCGACATTCGTTTCCCGTTGCATTGGTGATTCGACGAAAAGTCGCCTATCGTCGAGCGGAGCCGAGCTTCGAACGTTTCCAGGTACGTCCTGAATCTCGGCGGGGTCGTAGAGAAGCGCCGCACTCTGAGCGACCACTGGTTCCTGCGCTGATGTCCATTCGGCCAGACGATGCCTATCGGTACGAAATGTGTAGTTAGGGTCATCTCGATCTAAGTCCTGAAACGCCCCTAGAGATTCCAGTAGCGCCGGCGGCAAACCGCCCCACGGCCGTTGAGATAGCGATTGGTCCAGGCGACGCACACCGATAATGAAATCCGAGCTCAGGTTGCAATAAAGCACCTCCTCTACCTGTAAAGGGCTGCTGCGTAACAGAGCACGCAGATAGGTCAGCACGCTGCCCTGAATGCCGATTTCTGAAGCATGGACAGCCATAAATGGCCCACAAAGCCAGAGGACCATGTACACCTCACTGTGCTCCCAAGATACTGGATCCTGGATAAGCAGGCAGCAGTGCACCGCACCTTCGACTGCGTTCCAGGCGAGCGCTGCGCCGGGGTCTTGAAGCTGCAAACTAGATTCCAGTTCCTCCAGAAGCGACACATACCGATTCAACGTTTGCTGAGCACGAATGCGATAGAGTGTCCACGGCTGCAGGTGTCCTCGAGCCATCATCCAGCAGTGGAGGCTCGCTATGAACCAGAGGCGAGACTCTTCTGGATAGGTCGCTTGCACGGCATCGCCAACAGCGGCGTGGACTTGGTGCGGAGGAAGGCGTCGTAGGCAGGGGAGCCAGCTGCTCCAGGGTGCAGCAACGTCGTCCAGACAGGCTAATTCCGTTGCTGTCAGTTGTGAGAGGGCCGAACGCAGCCTTTTTAAGTAGTTGGCTGTCATCGTTTGCTACGACACGATATAGTGCAAATGGAAGCCGCTCACAGCGAAACCGCTGTACGTAGCCGCAACGGGGCCGCCTCACGCATCCACTACTTCCTCACGAAAACACACACATTGTCTTGGTGAGTTACACGCAGAGGCTCATCGACATTCTCACTTCGGCCACCCACCGAACTATGCGTTGACAGTGTCGAGAAAGCGGGATCGCTCAGCTGTGCTGCGGCTCTGTGCACAGCGGCCTTGGGTTAGGTAACACTGCACCCCACAGATGAGCGCCAAAAGCACCCATTCGCAATTGACGCTCCGTACATGCCCACTTCCACGTATGCTTTTAGGCGACTGAAATTCCTTTGAAGAAACAACGTTGCCAGTCACAAAGGGAAACCAAAAAAAAAAAAAAATCTCGCGGCGAAAGAATCAAGCGAGGAAAATAAGCATGGCAAACCTATTCTTGCAGAACTGTTATCGGAATGGAAAGAGCGCGAGCTCAGGGAATCGGTTTTGTTTCTTTTTAGTGAATTTTGAATTGTGAAGCACTGAACTGCCTTATGGTGATAAGGAAACCACCCCTGTTGTCCTGGCCATCTGTCACGTGTCCTGCGGGTTGCAAACTCATAAAGCCGCAGAGTGCGAGCGCACAGACCACACTAGACTTGTCTGAAGAGCGTCGGAATCAGGGTGTCGAACTGGAACCGAAACTGAACCCGAAACCGGAGCTCCTCATCCGCCCTCATCCGAAGTCGAACCGAACCAGTATATTTTTCACCATCTTGGAGCCGAGTTCGAGTCAAAACAATTCAGAGGAACTGTTCTGAGCCGGTTCGGGGCACGTTTCAGCCGGGGACACGAAAGAACAGCACACGACAAAACATCGTTCGACAAAACAGCGCACAAAAACTTTCGGTGCACCGCGGGATAAGTGTAGTTTTTTTTTCAGACCAAGCAAGGTGTCTTGCCACCCGCGTTTATCCGCCCAAAGCTGCGCTAAGCAGTGCGAAAATGGCAGCCTGTCTACAAGGTAACAAGTGTGTGGCGTCTGCGAAACAAAACTGCATGCTTCCATAATGCGCATTTTTAATCCCAAAACACACTACAGCAGACCGACAAGAAACGTTGATTCTTTATCTCGCGCTGCAACTTTAATTTCGAAGGGATTCATTATCTCAGGCAGCAGCCGCAATGTAAAGCCTCTATAAATCGGGGCAGGTTTGTACAGAATTCGGTTATTGTTTATTGCAGGCGACGGAAGTAGGCAAACAAGGGCGGGCTTGGGGCAGTAGTAGAGGCAGTACTGCAAGAAAATAAATCCAATGAGGTTTTTTCTGACGGCACACGTCGCTAGAACAGCGCATCTGACGGGTTGCGGCCCTTCTGAGCACTTTACGGGCCGTTACTTGCTTCAGCGCTCCTCCAGTGAATTTATGTTGAATCACGACGTCGTTGCTCTGCGCATCTCGCGATGAATATGAACCAAGCGACACATATCTGCCATCTTTATCTCCGAAGTTACTCCCCTGCAACTTACCCATTGATTTCTCTCGGCTTTCCCTAAAATATGAAGCGCTACTATGGAACCTTCGAACAGGGTGCACTTGCCCGCAGTGTCAGCATTGCGATGGTATATTGCGTCTGCGGCGACAATTACCCTCCATCTGGGGCTATCTTTAAAGACTGTGGGTTGCCCGGAAGGGTGGGTGTCGACACGTGTTATACTTAACGGCTGGTAAAACCATGACGAATTCAGCGACGATCTTTCATCCATGACAACGGGCTTTATGTACCTCCCGGCGCTTAGAAAACATGGTGGCCGGCTTGGTGCCTGCTGTAGCAGCCACTGCTGATCGTTAGAAGGTGAACGTGCGTAAAAGGGTGAACGTGGGGTGTGCTTGAGGGTGGCCTTCGATCCCTTGTGCTCATTTGCCACGCCACAATGCTGTCTTGCGGCGAAGCCGAGCTAACCAACTGAAGCTGTCATTGATATCAGCTGCACGGCTGAGTTTTTTTTTTTTTTTTTATCTCGGATATTAGAGGTTTCGTACTCTTTGCCTAGGCAAGGACCGTTGCAGGGACTGAATGACGTTATAAAGACTATACACTTCGCGTTTTAAATGTTCAATCTATATACTGTCAACACACACTCCTACTGAATTTTAGGCTCTATACCCACCTGTTGTTTTTATCCCCTTTTTACCAATATCACATTGAGTAGAACCTGAGTTGAACAGTAACCTTGTGTTTGGCGCTCTTTGGCCACATTTTCCCTTGTGCCATAGAAATCCACCGTCATCAACTAACTGAAGCTATAGCCGCTGCCTTCGCCGGACGTGTTTCGCTTACTTGTTTCGATGCCGAAGGTGTTGCTGAAACCAACTGTTCTTAGTGTCCGCCTTCGATTACTCTGTTCACAGTGTACACCGGTAGGAGGATTAGGCATCTTTATGATAGGCAGTGGCTAGTTCCGAAGAACCGTCCGCTGCGGCTTCGATGCAAAGCAGATTCTTAGCAACGCCGATCGAGGGGTGTTCTGCCAGCTCGCCGGCGGGTGTCACGTCGACGTAAGCAGGGAATAACCAGCGTAGGTGTAACGCATTCTTGCTTCTACGTTAGAGATAAACGATCGATTAATCTGTTGTCATTTTTATATTCGAACTACCGATATATAAAACTATTTCAGGATGCTTTGAGAGTCCGATATATCCGGGTTCCGCTGCACTTGCAGAAATGCAAGTGCAGCGTTTTCTTCATTTTCTTCTCCAGTAAAACGTAAACTGCTCGTGAGATCCCGGAGTTTAATCTATACTTCTATCGGCAATACAGAAGGTTGAAGCACACACGTCTCTATCTCTCTCACACTTTTTTTTTTTACACGGCTGACAAAGCATTCATTTAACGAAAGCCAATTAGTTTTCATGTAATGAAAACAGAGTACCTGGGCGGCACTTTGGCACAATCGTTTGGACATTCAAATAAAAGGGCATTGCGGATACCTTCTGCGCGACTGCGTATACTGTGTGTGCAGATACGGCTCCGTGTGAGCGGTCAAGCAGAAGCCAACCTCGTCCCTTGCATTTTTTCCGCAGGGTCAATGGACCACTTATGTACGGGCACATACATGTATGTGTGTACGAGGACCGGCCTTGTATTTACTTACTTTACCACAAGGGATGCGCAGACACTCCCGGGGCAAGTGGGTGAAAGAAAAATGCAAAGAACCATTGCTAAAACCTTTATTAACTGGAAGATTGTTCCTATTTGCAGTTTGATTTGGGGGATGTGAACCCTTTCGTTTTAGCGTGCCCGCGTATTTTTTTATTTTTGCAGGCGTGAGACACTCTAGGAAAACCTGAGGAAATTGAACGTTCTCTTTGAAGACATCTCTCACATTGTGGTCCTTGAGGGCTCACGAACTCAGAGGCGATCAGTGTCAGATTCGCCTTTTTTTGACATCCGCCAATACTGCTATTACTATGCCTCAAAAAGCTTCTCTTCCCCCAAAAACTCTATTTCTAAAAATTGGTGATCCCCTACCCTGAAACACATGGTATAGTGGCAGCACAAGCTCTATAGTCCTCTAAGAGAAAGTAATAAAATACTAATCAAGAAAGGTGTGACGCAAGTAAATACGCTCCCTCCAGTGTTCCCCGCACGTTTACAGGAGGCATTCAGAGATCAGTATATTGAATAGCTGAAGGAACAAGTTAATGAAGAATACTCTAGCAAGCTGCGATTTGGTCATGACATTGCTTTGCTAAGTAACTAAGGAGACGAACTGCAAAGCATGATCGTTTGCCCGAACACGGCAGAGCAGAAAGGGATGCCTTAGTAATAATATGCCGAAAACAAAAGTAATGCTGAGCAGTCTGGGAAGAGAACTGCAGTTTACGATAAGCAAAGAAGCGTTGGAAGGCGCAAGGGAATACATCCTCTACATAGGGCAGTTGTTGATCGTACATCCGGACCACGAGAGTGAAAAAAAAAAAAACTGCAAAAAATCAGGATGGGGAGCAGTGCATTCTGCACGCACTCTGAGATCACGAATGGCAGTTTTTCAGTATCCGTTTAGAGGGAACTATATAACAGCTGTATCTTACCGCTGCTCACCTCTGGGACTGAAACGCGGGGTCTAACAAAAAGGGTTCAACCTTGAAAAACAAGATTCTTAGAGCTGGAATTACCAGTCTGGGCACGCCTGCTTTTCCTAATCATGTAATGGCCGATGCCTGCATCAGTTTTATCCTGGTCCTCTATTCGGTTACCGATGGACGTCCCGTAGAGGACTCTGTTTTCCAGGGAAAAAGTCCTGTCGTCATAACACGTATGTACGGTTTGCCCTCCGCGCTAGAAATGGCGCAGAAATGTATGGCATAAAGGCTGATTCGCTTCTGCGCAGAAGCGCCGAGACGCGCAGCAAGCAATCGCTGAGCTATTCCGCCGAGATGTGAGGCGTGGCGGCACCCTTTGTGAGGTACTCTTGTTATGGAATAGGATTTAAAGGTTGCATACTGGATCGTAAAGTCATATGCCCTCAAATAAATACAAGAAGTCATTACCCTAAGTCGCTTTCTGTAGTCGCGCAGCACATTGGGCCATGCGTGTACGCGAATCGCTTTTTTTGGAAACTGCTATGCTGTCGTTACAAAGAGATACTTTTTCGCGGATTAATACAGGCGTACGACTTAGCTAAGAAAAAAAGTAGCTGCGAATGGCAGCCCCCTGTCAACGTCCATAAACACAGAGATTAAGGCCCGGAATGGGTTTTTGGTTTTCTCTTTTCTTCAGTGTACATATCTCGTGCTGATATTAAGTCGATTTGAGTGGCGAGTGAGAGCGGTCCCAGGGACACTTCGTTTTGTCACGCCTAATGGAAATGTGCAGCACAGAGAAAGACGAGGACAGAAGGAAAACACATGGGACACACGAGCGCTGACTTGCAACAATTTATTTCGAACCTCCGGCCAGTATATATAGCTGAGAAAACAGGGCCAACATCACACATGCGCAGTAGGCGACACAGATGGCTTGGCCACGCACGCTGAATCACCAACACGCCAAGGCTGCCACCTTAGTGTTATTCCTACGTCCTTTTTCGCAGTGAAACAAACGTACACCAACTGGTCTGCATCTTCGGCTTTTCCTCAAAGCTGGCAATCCTATGCCGCTACAGCGTGGCTACACTCAAAGGTAATAAACACACTGACTCAACAAGGTCAATCTACCAGTGGTCCTGCGACCGCAGGATGACATCGCACAAATCCTGTTGCGTGTATCTTTTGCGACTTCCAGAAAAGTATAGCGTGGTCTGCCCATTCGCATGGCTTTATCAGTTCGCTGCCGGACAACAGTGGCGGTTATCAAAGGGAAGGAATTATATGCGCACTACTTGAGAATTTCACAAATGCGGTAAAAAAAAATCGATAGTGTGAGCTTACCCTCTTTCTGCTCTGATTGCAGGTCTTGCCATGCTTATTTGCCTCGCTTGATTCCTTCATATCGCGATATTTTTTTTCTTTCTTCTTTTTTCGACTGGCGACTTTGTTTCTTTCCAGCCAAAGGAATTTCAGTCACCTAATAGGATACGTGGAAGTGTGCGTGTATGGAGCGTGAATTGCGAGTGGGCGCTTTTGCCAAACGCAAGGGCCACCTGCTTAACGCAGTAAAGTCATCCAGAGCTACGGACGCTGTTAAAGTTTAGTTCGGTGGGTGCAAGAAGCGAGAATGCCGTTGAGTCTGTGCGCATAACTTCACAAGCGAATGTGCGCGCTTCTGTGAGGCAGTTCTCGGTGCCTGTGGCGGTACCGGTGCGGTTGTTCACAGCGGCTTCGCTTCCATTTGCACTATATTGCGTCGTAACAAACTATGACGGCCAAAGACTTAGAAGGACTGCGTTGGGCGCTATCAGAGCTGTCAGCAAAGGAATTAGCCCTGGCGCAGCACCCTCCCCCTGTCTACGAGGCCTTCCTCCGCACCAAGTCTACGCCGCTATGTATACCTGCGATGCCTTACAAACGACCCGCACAAGTCTGGGACGCGTTGGGTTGATAGCGTGCGTCTACGGCTGGATGATGTCACGGCGGCCCGTAAGGCATTTGACACACTATCGCACTGACCCTACGCCGCCGTCCGTTGAATCGATGTGTGTCGCTCCTGCAGGATCTGGAGTGTTTGCTGCTTCGCAACAACCGCAACTCTCAAGGTTAGGTTACTTGTAAACATAAATACCCCCGAAAGCAGAAGGTTTGACAGCCGTCGCCGTAGCTCAGAGGTAGAGCACCGGACGCGTAATTCGGAGGTCGTGGGTTCGGATCCCACCGGCGGCATGTGGTTGTTTTTTCTTCTGCTTTTCAAATCAATTACCTTTAAGCGATAACATATTCAGTAATATTCTAAATTGATCAACACCACAAAATAAATAAATTAAAAAAAATCCCCTGCGCTCCTTGGTTTCTGTGGCTGTTGGCTTCTGTCATATTTACAACGAGCCCCTCATTCCCCTTCCTTGTTTGCTTAATTGCTTAGCGAGGGCCTCGATTCCGGCAGCATTGATGCCATAGGAAGCATAAGAGAGTTCTCACACAGCTCCCACCCTCTCCGTTCGATGACGTTCTACGTCACACCTGCGGTAACTCAGGACGTTCTACGTCCGCAGCTTATGAACGTGGGTGGCGCTGATGAACACTCTCAAGGTTAGGTTACTTGTAAACATAAATACCCCCGAAAGCAGAAGGTTTGACAGCCGTCGCCGTAGCTCAGAGGTAGAGCACCGGACGCGCAATTCGGAGGTCGTGGATTCGGATCCCACCGGCGGCATGTGGTTGTTTTTTCTTCTGTGCTTTTCTTATCAATTAGCTTGAAGCGATAACGTATTCAGTAATATTCTAAATCGAAGAGCACAAAATAAATAAATAAATGAAAAACCCCCTGTTCCCCTTGGTTTCTGTGGCTGTTATCTTCTCTAATATATATATATATATATATATATATATATATATATATATATATATATATATATATATATATATATATATATATATATATAAGGAATAAGAAAATCTTCAAGGCAACTGACTAAATATATAATAAATTGGGGATGTCACATTGAAAAACTTAACAGATTTATTCAACGTTTCGACCAGGGACTGGTCTTTCTCAAGAATGATCATACAGTGCACGGACGCATCTTCTTATAGCAGTGAACATGGCACACAGCGGGCTTGAAAAAGAAAAAAATATCAGCAAATAAAGAAAGATAAAAAACTAAAGAAATGAAAAATAAAAATAAAAATCAAAGGGAAAAGAGGAACACAGCCGAGAAAGGAAACCCAAACGCCAAGATGGTCCAGCAAAAGCGCCGCTTGAAAGAGGTGAAAGAGGGAGGCGGGCCTGGGCGGGCACGCGAAAAAACGGGGGGGTGGTTAACAAAAGAAGGTAAGTGCCTGCCAATTGTGTGCGTCAGTATGGCTTCTAGCCGCGTCTCTGTGGCCTCGCGCGACTTTAGAAGATAGCACGAGCACGCACAGGTTGCGGCTGCGCTTAAGTGTCTCCACACGGTGGCACGGGAGCCCCGTGTGGTTCGCATATGGTGACCACATGGAAAGGTTCCTCGTTTGCAGGAGTGAAAAAAAAAGGAATAAAAGAATAAATAAATACAGAAAATGGCACTGCGATGGCCAAAAGAAACAAAAAAATAACACACACACACACGCTGAGGTGACATGAATGCACAGAATACACAGAATACACACAAGGTTGTGTCACTGTTGTAGCATTTTTCAGGAGGAGATATGTGGGGAAATGTATATAAGCCCAAAAATGAAGTTAAAGACAGCGGCAGAGTGTTAGAAAGTGTACCAAAAAGACAAATTTCATCCCAGGGAACACCGCTTAGACTTAACACAACAATATTAGAATAAATACAAATACCACGCGAAATAATAGAGGCGCACAAAAATACAGTTCAAGAGTAGAAAAAATGTCTTGAGAAACAAAGTTTACCCAAACGCAGTGATCAGCAACAACCAAACGATAATACTGCGATGAACACACATGAGAGACGAGCGTCACAAAATACGTGCTTAACCACAACAAGAACAATGTCAGTACCTCGACCAGAAATGAAAGTGTTAGATACAGAACAAATCGTTACGCAACTGTCATCACAATGGATTTAAGACACAATATTTTGGATGCAAAATAGTTCACAAGGAAAAGAAAAAACAAACAAAACATTGCAGGAAGATTTAGCCGGAAAGGCAGGAGAGTTTGCCAGGACTTTCATTAATACCAGCAGACAAGGTGTTAAATTTAAATATTAGATATGATTCACACGCTTCCCTGTCGTAATGTGTCTGGAAGCCAGATTGCAATATGGTGGCCTTGAACCTTCCAAATGGATGGCCTTTTGTCGTTACGTGTTTTGAAAGAGGCAGATCTGGCAGTGATCGTATATGTGCTCTGTGGTTATTTATTCTCAATCGGAAAGGAGTTTCAGTTTGCCCAATATACTGAGCATGGCACATACCGCACTCGGGAAGGTACACTACGTTGCTGGTGTCACAGTTGAAATCTCCTCGAATTTTGAATGAGAAAGACGACGCTGTGCTGTGAGCTTCTGTGACCTTATTTGTCATTGGACAGAGTTTGCAGCGCGGTTTATTGCAAGGTGTGCACCCTGAGACTTCACCGTTGTCTAGTTTCGAGGAGGTTACGGCATCTTTGATATTTTTTCCCCTCCGATATACGACACGGGGGGCTTCGGGAAGCAAGCGCTTCATTTTGCCGCTCTGAAGGAGAATGATGTGATGCTTTCTGAGAATAAGGTTAACATTCGGTGCTGATGGAGAGTAGGTTAATATCAGATTAGCCCTCTGTGTGCCATGTTCACTGCTATAAGAAGATGCGTCAGTGCACTGTATGATCATTCTTGAAAAAGACCAGTCCCTGGTCGAAACGTTGGATAAATCTGTTAAGTTTTTCAATGTGACTTCCCCAATTTATATATATATATATATATATATATATATATATATATATATATATATATATATATATATATATATATATATATATATATATATATATATATATATATATATGTGTGTGTGTGTGTGTGTGTGTGTGTGTGTGTGTGTGTGTGTGTGTGTGTGTGTGTGTGTGTGTGTGTGTGTGTGTGTGTGTGTGTGGCAGACAAGGGAAGGGAGGGAATGAGGAGCTCGTTATACATATGAGAGAAGCCAACAGCCACAGAAAGGAAGGAACACAGGGGATTTTTTATATTTATTTGTTTTGTTGTGTTGATCAGTGGAGAATATTGCGGAATATTATATCGATTATAGATAATTGATTAGAAAAGGAGAAGAAAAGCTAGGTGTTTTTCTTCTGCTTTTGTAATAAATTTTTTAAGCGAGAAAATATTTAGGAATACTCTCTATTCATCAACACCAGAAAATAAATAAATATAAAAAATCCGCTGTGAAACTTGGTTTCTGTGGTTGTGTGTGTGTGTGTGTGTGTGTGTGTGTGTGTGTGTGTGTGTGTGTGTGTGTGTGTGTGTGTGTGTGTGTGTGTGTGTGTGTGTGTGCGTGTGCGTGCGTGCGTGCGTGCGTGTGCGTGCGTGGTGTGTGTGTGCGTGCATGGTGTGTGTGTGCGTGTGCGTGTGTGTGTGTGTGCGTGTGATTTATAAAAACCAGTAGACTCTCCCTATAAACCTCGTCACTTTCACAGCTAGAGGCGCATTCCATCGCTTTCATGTTTTAATGGCCCCCAGTGCTTGCAAGAACCCTCCGAAAGCAGCCCAAGGAACCAACGAATCATCTATCCAGCTTATTTCGCGAACATGGGATACAGCTGCAGCGGTATTTTCCGTCACGTGTCGATGTATCGTGTTTTGCAATGAAATGAAGCGTCATAGCTATGCGCAAAATTTTTTTGTGAGAAAAATGTGACTCAAAAATTTGTGAACTTGTTAACAGTCCCTGAAATATGTGTTCAGTTGGCAGCAGTTGCACAGAAGGCTTGTTCAGATAGTGAGCATGAGATAATGCCACTCGCTTTATTCTTTCAAACTACTCGCGATACTCTAGCATACCCGCCTTAAAATTAAAACTAGAACTTCCTTCTCTCGCTTCCCGTCGCCGAATTTCACGTCTCTGCCTTGATCACCGGTCTTTCTATTGTTCACCCCGTGGCAGCCAGCTCATTCTACCAGTACGTCAAACACCCCGCACAGGCCATCCTAACAGCGCCATACCGCATCGTGCCCGCACCACTACATTCCAGAAGTCATTTTTTTGTGCACGTAGCTCGCGACTGGAATGACCTTCCGTGCGGTTTAGCGCTAATCCCTGATCCCGCCCATTTCAAGACTGCCATCGAGGAAGCCATGCCACTGTCATGATTCCCACATAACATTCATTGTTAACCGCCTTTCTTGCGCCTACCCCGCATGTAATGCCCCGCCAGGGACCCTTGATGTTCAAACAAATAATAATAATAAGCAGTGATTCCATCGGAACAAGAAGATAGGCGGCGACAAATCAATCAGCGTGCGTTAATGCGTTTTATTAATATTAATTGACTTTGACTTAATCGCAACTATCACTCCGAGTGGAGCAGAATTTCGCAGCATAGCTTTTTCAAGCAGCTCCTCATTGGAATCAATTCAGAAATAACAAAAATGAGGACAGGTTCCTACTACCCCTTGTCAACACCGGTCGTTGATTAAATTGCTTGTAATTTGGCTATGCCAACTAAATCAACGTACTGATTTTCCAAGAGCTGTTTGACAGAGACTCTGCATGTGCGTAGCGTCGCTCAGTGTCTTCTCAGAAGTTGATCGTCTTGCAGACGAGGACCTGGTACTCGGTGTATTTGTGCTCTTTTTTCATGTAGGGAACGTACGCGCACTTCAAGGACGGGTGGACCTTGCCGATCAGCAGCATTCCTTCGTGATGGACACGGGCTATGTAGAGCGGCTCTCCAGAGGCAGTCACGCCTCCTTGAATGGCTCCACTCGGCACAGCTCCATTAGAAGCCGGAAGCCATGCCAGTGAAGCACCATCGGAGACGAGTGCCTGCAAAGCAGAAATTCAACGTGAAACATAATGACGACCCTTTTATTTCACCATGCATTAAGGCATACTTATCCACTGCTAGAAACTTTTTTTCCGCTCGTGGAGAGCTTTGGAGGCTGTGCACTCAACTCCTCATTCCACGCGACTTTTGCATTAACTTGCTCGTCCGGCCTGTTGGGCTCTCAAAGCGATCTGCCTTTTTTTTTTCTCACTATCGGGTGTACGTCAACTTTGTTCCTTGCACTACAATGGTGCAAATGTAGTGTAAAATTGGACAGTTTATAGCTGCGTGCGGTTAATGCTCCTAGCGTTTCTGAAGGCCCCACTGAGGGCTTCACTGAAGCGATTGTAGTGCTCTTTGTTTCGGCGTCGATGGTTTTTGCCAATTTACTAGGCCAACCTGCTCACCGCTGTACTCTTCTTTTGTTTGGAGGCAGTGGAGCGGTCAAGAAAGGAGGTTTGCACACAGGCCACGCATGGTTAGCCGCTGATCGGAGGCGTGAGGCGTAAGGGAGACTTGACAAGAAAGCAACTTTGCTCTATAGCAAGTATAGCCACATTCGGAGGACCATGAAGGATCGAAAAATACAAAGCAGTACCTCACAGATTAAAAGAGCGTTAGAACTGAGAAACAAAGGAGGGCGTAGTAAAAATACGGAAGAAATACAGGGGGATGATTTATATGAGAAGTTAATTAAAAAACCCACACTGACAGAAAAACATTTAGTATAGCGCAGTATGCATGCATTTAGTACAGAATAACGAAGATCTGATTTCGCTCGCTGCATGGAAGAACTAATCGCGTATAACGAAGCGGCCTCATAACGCCGTCATCAGGTGAAAGCCACTCAATTTATTCCCTTCCATTAATCACTGTCGTAGAAATAGTTAAACAATGTGCGTGTAATAGATATGCACACAAAATATCGTAAGAAGTGCAGGCACTGATGGCAGTGTGCTGACCTGGTACTCAGGATAGTACAACTCTTTTCCATCGTAGGGAACGACGCAGAGACCCTCGGAGCGGACCACCTTGCCCGGCAGCACGTCACCGTAGTGTACCGCACGCCCAACGTATATGACCTCGCCTCCCCGGTCGTCGCCACCGGCCACCGCGTTGTGCGGGATGTGGTCCTTGTGGCAGAGCACCCAGTGGCACGGCGGCCGATACATGCTCGCTGCGAGGCAATTTTACCAAACCTTATATAGCAACCATCGGTGAGAATTTGAGCACGTGCTTTGAGTTTCAGACGCAGGACAGACAAATTTTCAGGAGTATAGCACGCCATGGAGTTTTAGCTCCAGCCTGGGAAGCCTCATTTCTAGAAACGAAATGCAACCCCGTGCATCATACACTCTATGCTACAAAGTGGGTAGAATGGGACTAACGACACCACATGGTCCTCTCGAGGAACGGTTAACCATTGGGAGAGTTTGCCTGTGAGGGAGTGATGGTTGCTCCTTGACAAAGCGTGGCTGTGGCTACGCAATTATTCGCAAAAGAGCTATCCAAGGTAGAAGTTTTAGTCATTTGAGGTAATAGTGTATAAGCTTCTCATTCAAATTCTTTGAGCCTAGCTCAACGAAAATTTTGTCGCCCAGACCACATGCTTGACTATGAAGTTATTACCGTGTTCAATTGAGAGATGTAGAGACGAAATGAAATGAGAAGGAAGCAGTCTGGCAACTGTCATGCTTGCCTGCTACGGAGATGAGAAGGAACAGAAAGAGGCGAGAAGGAGGGAAGAAAGGAGCGCATGAAAGATAGAAGAGGGAAGAGGAGACATAGACGAGTACAGCCAGCCCTACGCGAGTTCAGGCATAATATGAAGATCGCGGCAAAACAAGCAGCACACCGCACGGCAAGCAGGAACTTACACTGAAGGGAGGCAGAATGTTACGAATAAAATGTACCAAAAAACTGAACTTCTCAATTTTTGTCGTCGCAAACTTGCAGTTAAATGTTACACAACACGGAGCGGAGAAAACATGTTGGTCAAACTTACATCCGTAGTCGGCCATGGCGTTCCAGTAGTGGCTATGCGCTCTTCGCTAGCAGTGCGATTTCTCTCGCGTAATGGTCCATTATATACGAGTGTCAGCTGCGTCATTGGAGAAAGGTCGGTGTCAGCGCAGATAAATGAACCAGGAACTTAGACTAGGGGTGAAAGTAGCGCTGATGTGAGCGCTTAATGAAACGCGCTATTGCGATTTTCTTTTTTTTTTTTCAAATTGCGCAGCTTGTTCCGGCTTTTACGGCGGGTAAACTTAGTACCTTTTTGTTACATGCGGTACATGATACAATATCTGAGCCTGTCCTTGCGAATACTGTAGCATTTGATGATGACGCCTTTATATCCTGATTCTCACTGTAGCAAAAGGATGTCTTTATGTGAGCTTCGAGTAATTAATATGTTTTCGTCTTGCAAAAATAGACACCGAGAAAATTATTCATGAAGAGCTGAAATTAAATCCTGACTTCGTACTCGCCAACTGGGAAAAATATTTAGAAATGTTTTTCTGTTCTTTACCATACGCAGTAATATTACAACCAGCCTTGATGATCTATTTCTGCTGTTGATGATTTGTTTATTATGTGATATATCAAACGGGTCAATAGCGAGGCTTTTCTGTCTGCGCTCCGACGGACTCTAACCTTGTCGGAAGATGTGCTTGCGTCGCAGTCACGCCTGAAATCTGAAGATCCAGTGCTATGTCTTTTCTTGTGCGGCAAAATCTCCTGACAGTTACGACATGCGTTCATTGAAAAGTATCCAAAAGTGTCTCTTAAAATAAACCTTCCAAGGGGGTTTGTTTGTGCTCATAGCTGAATTTAGGGTCTGCTATGGAGCCTTGAACTTCACCTTCTTGTGTCACCAGTCCACCTTCGTCCTTGTCAAAGTCTACCCTGGTTTTGCGATACACTGAAGTCCTTTCTTCTGAAAGGTATATCACAACTCGCTGAAAGGCAAATTTTCAGTGTGCGTTTACTTTCTGTTTCTGTCATTTCAAACCATTATCTGTTTTTAGCGTGCAAAAATTATTTGATAAAAAGCAAAAATTTTCGGTTCTACCTGTACATAATCTTTCTGTTGAAAAACATACTTCTTGTTTTTTCATGCAGAAAAAGGTAAAACGAAAATTTATGCGGAACGCCTGTTACAGTTAATCCCTATCTTCCAAGTGTCTTCAGCGTATTTTTTTTCTCTCCGCCTTTTCTGTTTTACGTTACAAATGACGCTGTGCTTTCTACGCAATGGGCGTGAAGTTGTTAGCTGCTAGCAGTCAGTAGTTAGCCCCGTCCCTGTATAAGTAAGCGTATGCTTTGTATAAAGGTATGATATTCTCATTTTTTTCTCTATTAAACATATCCAGCAAACAAAACACTGACTCGCTTTACCTAAACACACCTTCACGTAATAATCACTCCTCTTAAGCAAGAAGCTTTTGTAGGTGGAAATGTCTGCTTTCGGTTCCTTTTCGTGTTCGCCCTTTTATGGCCACTTTTAATTTCCATCATTTTTTGCCTGCTCTGAATTATAAAAAGCTACCTCTCATTTTTTTGGAAACATACTGTATGTACGCTTATCACTGAATATTTTTAGTCATAGGGCAGAGTGCGAGTTACACGTAACTTAATCAAGATTATTCAGATGGCAGTCTGGCTGCGTCGCTTTGGTGTTTAACCCTGAAGGTGTGGTTTTACTGCTCTCAGGACGAGTGTCGCATTCCGTAAAGCCTTCCTTCCATTCCCTTTGCTGCGCGCTTTGGTTTCTGCGTCGCAGTTGTTACTGGTGGATTGTTATGCGAGTGGTAGTTTTACATGGATGTATTAAACGCTGAAGTCGATCTAAATTTATTACGTTTAATGAGGTCGCTTTGAAAGAGCCTACTACAGACGGAGCTCTATTTAGCGCTCTGTCCGTCATGCTTCGGTGCTCGCTGTCACCGATGCTGCAATCAGTGGTGAAATAAAACACGCATATGCATAAAGACGTCATGGACCTGAGCTTGGTTTGTAGACATTAGGCTTTTGCTCTTGGGCGAGAACAAGTGCCCACTGCCGCTTAAACTGTTCGAGTTTTCACTTACGGTTCATTGACTTCTGTCCACGTCGAATGAAACGAGAGCAAAACAATTCAATCGTGCTATGCGTGGCGTGTTCTTAGCTGAAAGAAACTGAACAGCAGTGCAGTTTAGGTGCACTTCTAAGACGCAATAGTAGCTCTTTTTCAGGGCTAACGAACTTGGTTTCAATCTCCTAGGAGCTGTTCAGCGTTTTCGTTCTCGCGTTTAAGTTATCCTGTTCGCGTTTCTTTCGTGTTCGACGTTGATGGTACGTATATTACTTCTCCGGTGTGACAGTTTTGCAGAATGACCAAGTTTCGTTTTCAGACTCTACTCGCAGATCGTTTTACTGTCACCTGGGTCTACGTTTGAAGACAGCACGGCAGCTGAATGGAGTGTGGTCGCCTCCCTGCCGTTCAATACTTTTTTTTTATGTCGCGACGCATCGAAGTGTGTAATAGTGTGTTAATAAAGCACGGCTTTCGATGCGACAGAACTGCAATTTCTTTCACTCGTTTCTGTGTTTAGTGATTGGTTTGGTTGGTTTATTGGTGTTTAACGTCCCAAAGCAACTCAGGCTATGAGGGACGCCGTAGTGAAGGTCTCCGGAAATTTCGACCACCTGGGGTTCTTTAACGTGCACTGACATCGCACAGTACACGGGCCTCTAGCATTTCGCCTCCATCAAAATGCGACCACCGCGGCCGGGATCGAATCCGCGTATTTCGGGGCAGAAACCGGGGGCCATAACCACTGATCCTCCGCGGCGGCCTCTGGGAATTAATTTTACAACCATTTAGATCCTAATGAGAAATTATGGGATTTTTGCACAGGGAGAAATCAGCGGGCACGCTCGGTTTGCTCGAAACGCCGTTGAGAGCGCTGCAATTTGGTAGCGCACGAGCATAGTCACGTGGTATTTTTTCATATCTCGAGGGCTTTCTTTAAATGCCGGAAAAAAGGACCGCGTAGGAGATACGATGCTGCAATAAACTGGATCGGTTGTTTATAAACCTGCTCTACAACCTAACGTAATGGTCTTGGCACTACAATGAATACTTGAAAATTTGCATAATTCATCTTAGTTCATTAACCAAATAAGCGTAATAAAAAATATTCTGAGGAGCGCCACATGGTGGCGAAAAATGTGTCGTTGGTTTCAGCGGGCTGCGGTTTACCGCTTTTTTTTATCCTTGGTTCAAGTTACGTGAAACACCCTGTATATAGTCGTGTAAGCGGTTTTCGCTACGTTGAGGCCGTTATTTCCAGAAGTCACTTGCACAGCATAGTTTATGCTTCTGACTTCTTTATCTTTATGCATGAGCTTGGTGTAAACTGCAGGTTTTATATCACAAGTCAGAAGGATGATTTGATTGGTTCAGACATTACCCGTGCAATTCAGGTCAAGGCAAGACTGAAATCAAGCATTCGCTTGTGAAATGTGAACTAACATAATGGCACTTTTTACGAACCGCGACAATGCGTGGACAACTCTGATTTGGTAGTTCGCACTGAAAAAATGAAGCGGCCTACCTAAGAGGTGGCAAGCGTGTTTAGAGACGAACGAGGGGAGCAGTAAACTCCGAGCAGCTGGTTCGCGAGATCTTCAAGCGATTCGTGTGGTTGTGCCCATGGATTGAGAAGATTTCTCATTTTTCCTACGGTTACCAGGTTGGTAATAAAACGCGAGAATAACGTTTTCTTGGGCTATCTGCATATTTTATTGCTCTTTTGTTCCGATCGTTGACAGTGGAAGAATAGGAAGAATTGAGTTCAAATTGAAATCTTAATTAGGCTTAAGTCGAAGCGGACCCTAACCTCCAACGGAGAATTTTTTTACCAACAAGGCATAAAAAAATACCGGCTCTGGATGGGAATACAATCGAATCATGTTACGCGTACGCCTTCTGAATTGGCGACGGGTGTGCACAATCAGTAGACGAGCCAGTCTTATTTCCTAGTAAAGAAATACACGTCTAGGGCACGGGAACTGAAATGGTGCATGTCCCTTCGAAACCACCATTTCAGTAAATTCATGCTTACTGTGCAGGTGACGCCATGAAATTCGTGCATCACTTCGTCGTCATGCGGATGCCTTATGGGACTTACGCTACCAGCTGATCTACCTTGGCTATGCACTAACAGCATCCTGTCACAGCTATCAGTTGGCATGGTCGCCCCGTCATCGCTGATGAATCTGAGCGCAGCGAGACGTCACTGCAACGCGAGGTGAACGTGCATCGACCGCAACTCCAACGGATGATGCTACCGTACCATCACCGAGAAAATCGAAGGTTTTTATTCGGTATAGACAACGAACACAAACAAATGACCTTTAATAGGAAAACCTCATGCATATACTCCATGAAAACGAGTCAACGAATAGTTCTGACGACTCCGTGCGTTGTTACTGCGCGAACAAGCGCGTGGTTTAGTCAGGAAGGTTTTGTTCAATCACACATATATCACGTCAAGAATCAGCACTTGTTTCGTGCAGCTAAGACTAGAATACTGTTGCACAGCCACGGAGACCGTAATAAGCCGTGAATATAACGTACCGCAAAACAAATGAAACGATTCAGCCTGTAGCAGTCGCCCACAGTATTCCCGGCCAAAGGCAACCAACGGGTGTGAGCGGGTATGGCACGACAGCGCCTCTGGCTGCTCACTGTACCCTCTTCCCTTTCACCGTAGCGCCTTCGGCGCATTATAGTGTGGAATAAACGTGGTTTCAATCAATCATTATGCCGCCACTCGCGCCAGAAAGGTCAAATTCTCCTAGTGCCTCATGCTTCGCTCCTTCAAGGACTAAAAACTCTTAATTATTTAAATAAATTGTTGATAATGCTTTATCTTATCATCTGAAGCATCCGAAACCAGGGAAACGGTTGGCGCGAGAATGCACCGCGAGTGCAGTGTTCGCCTTCGACTGTGGATAGACAGATAATGCCTGAAAGAGGGGACACGCGCTGGACCACTCTTTACAGGCTCGAAAAAGCCGTGGAAAACGACTTTCGGTGCGTGTGTAGATAGATCGCGGATAAATCACGATATTGCGATTTGTGTTATCGCTTCCACATTTCACTGCCTAGTCTACTGCGTTTGAAATGTGAAAGCGACACGCGTAGAGTGCGCTCGTTTGGACATACGTGTCTTTATCTCGATATTTTATTGTCTGCTGTTTTTGTGCGTTCTGCGCTATCTTCTTTTACTGACTGTCGTCACGAGAACTCAGATAAAACTGGGGTGAACGCAGAACTCGGGACGCCCTGCACAGCAGCCCTGGTGGCCTGATTACAACTCGCAGTCAGTTCCGCGTTCTCTCGAGACCTATAGATAAGGATGCCCCAGATTCGCCGTCTGTATAAAAACGATTTTGCTTTGATGGAACTAATGTCCTCATGAGATAATTGCAGCGCATGCAGATAAGGATGCAGATAAGGATGAGTAAAAGGCGCAGTCGGTGTCGGCTTATTTCGCAACGATGTGATTAACGCATCCCTTACCTCATTGCAGTGTACGTCCTTGTGGAGAAGCCACCAGTGAATAAACAACACGGCTGACTCATCTCGGTGCCAGTCTTAGTACTGGAATGAGTATTTCCGATAACAAAAGCAATTTGGCGCTCACCTTGCAGCCCGAGCTGTGAGCTCCGCATTCTCGACGTTCGTATGTTTGATAGGCAAGATCGAAGACAGTGTTTATTAAATAATGTTGCTGAATTACGTCCAGCAAGAGTCTGGCCGATAACTTATTTTCAAACCCCATGGACATATGTATGTGAGTCCCCCAAAGCTTATCGAGCTTTCTCGTGCGTTTTTCAGTCTTTCCAGACGTACACGGCAAATGCGTATTCAAAGACAAAAACTAAGCTAACTCTCTATTGTGGGGTTTTAAATGATTGTTTCTTTTCATAGCTGGGCCTACATAGCACCACGTATGTGCGTCAGTGGCGGTGCTTGCAGGAGCTCTGCAAACCGTTCTTGGGAAGCGCACTCCAAACTTCGTATGTAATATTACATAATGCTGTCGCGACACATTCTCATTGTGCCATTGTCGCTTTTTTGGCAACGCTCACCGATTAATAGGAAAATCAGGGTCATCCGAACAATCTGCTGGCTAATTCATGCTCGTCTGGCCTGCTGAACGGGAAGAATGCATGCGTATACCGGGTGTTTCAGCGAACACTTAAAAAAATTTCTAAAATAGGCTTTCTGGGGTAAAAATATGGCTTTTGAGGCATAGTATTACCAGTGTTGGCAGACACCAGAAAACCAGTGAATCGTATTAAGTACTAAGCCGGTTAACTAATTTTTAATAATTAGCTTTTTATCTATTAGAGTTAGGCGCCTAGTTGCAATTAGATATTTGCAGCCGGTCGTTAGTAATAGCCATATCAGTTTTTAGAATTTAGCGTGTCGCAGAAGGCGCGCAATGGGGAGAGAGAGGTGACAAATTGGAAATCGACCTGCGGTTGCTTTTAGGGAATGGGTATTGGTCGCCACGCCCGACGCATGATGAACAGGGGGTGAGAGCAGCCGTAATCGTCATCTTTATGCGCCTGACTAACGCCAACTGCAGAACAAATGTCTCTTTCATCTCTGTCTAATTAAGCCTGTCCTGTGACAGCCTAGGCCACCTTATCCCCGTAAGCTTCTTATTCTCATCTGCGCATCTAACCCTCGGCCGCCCCCTACAGCGCTTGCCTTCTCTTGGAATCCAGCCCGTTGCCTCTAACGACCATACGTTATCTTGCCTCTGCAATGCATTACATGCGCTGCCAAAATTCATTGCTTCTTTTTCATTTCGACAAGGACGTCATTAACCCACGTTTGTTCCCTGACCCACTCTGCTCTCTTAATGTTTCTTCCCCTTACACCTATCATTTTCCTTTCCATAACCCGCTCCATTGTGCTCAATTTAAGTTGAACCCTGTTCGTTAGCCTCCACATTTCTGCCCCGTAGGTGAGTACCGGTAGGATATAGCTGTTACATACTTCTCTCTTCAAGGATATTGGTAAACTGCCATTCGTGATCCGAGAGTACCCGCCAAATGCGCGCCACCCCATAATTATTCTTCTGGTCATTTCACGCTCGTGGTCCGGATCTGCGGCCACTACCTGCCCGAAGTAGACGTATTCTCTTTCCACTTCCAGCGCCTCGATTCCAATCTTAAACCGGTGCTTCCTTCCGAGGCTTTTGAACATTACTTTAATTTCCTGCATTTTAATTTTTAAACATACTGTTCTGTTCTGCTTTGCTTGTTGAAGTCATTGATCAGGCTTTGCAATTCATTCCGCCAGTGATTTAGCAAGGCACTTTCTTCAGTGGATCACTGTTTACTAATGTATTCGCCATTAACTCGTATCCCCAACTTAATCCAGGTGCCTGAACACCTTCACAGCACTTACTCATGGGTTCGTACTTGGCTCGTTATTCTTGCTCTGCTCCGCAGCAATCTCTATTCGACGATGGTGGGCATTTTTGACTCCTGGTGGAAAAAGATGCGGTCTGGACACTCCGCAACGGGAGAGCTTGCGACACCTGTCTTGCACATCGCACACAGCGCCCTAAGACGGCATTCAAAAAAGGTCAAGCGCGCGCCGACGGGCTGCAGGTTGAATTAGTGCGTACGTGTGTGCTGGCTGAGCAAAGCTTCAAATGTGGAGGCAGGAGGGCAGAAGCGCGATGGACGCGAGAAGGGAGGCGCGTTGAAAGCGAAGCTGCTGGACCAGCTGCATATGGTCGGTGTTCATTCAGTGCCAACGATTTAAGCAGTTTTAATATCAGTCATGTGGTATATGCCTTGCTGGCCCTGCCGGTCACGTGGCATGCGTTACCTGCCCAATCGGGTACCGCCTTCTGCACTGCCGCCCCATGCAGGCAGCGCGCAGGCAGCAGACAGTACTGTCGATGAGAAAAGTTCCTATAGGAAAGTTCCTATAGGAACTTTTCGTTGCTATAGGAAGCGATTTAGTATGATAGGTGCCACGTTTTTCAGCGATCACTTCATTTCACTACCCATGCTAAAGAACGTGAGTTTGACTTGCACCTTCGGAAGTGTAGTCTCGATCCGGCAGTTATTAATACAGTTATCGGCTTAATTGTGTGCGGCTCACATGTCCTAGAGACTTCTGTCCTTGCCTGTAGTACGTTGCGCACTCAAGTACGTTGCGCCGGCTGCGTCGCAGCATCATTATAGTTTCGTAGAGGATCGCAGACGAGAAGGCCGATCGACCACCAATTCGTTTGAAGGTTTTAATCACAATCAGTAATTTGACGTCTGTGAAGCAGCTCGCCGTCAGCGTGTCGGCGACGAGGACATGACTGCGCTGGAGAGCTTGCAAAACGCCGTGATATGGTCTGCTCGCGTGCATCTTTTTTTTCCTTTAGAAAAAAACGCCACCTTTGTTTTCCTTAATAGTTTGGCTATACATCTGGAGTGGAATGGAGTGGAATAACTTTATTGCACTAAAGGTCGATATTCTTATTAGCGTTTTACTCTGTCTTCTTTGAAGTCTGCAGCTCTGGTTGGTGCCCCTATTCCAGAGCACTATGCAGTTGGTTAGGCTGCACTTTGAGCAGGTCTTCTTTGCGGTCGCTGGCCAGCTTAGCTTCGCATTGTTCCGTAATAGGGTTTTGTATTATTGGCACCGTGTCTATTTTCTGGCACTCCCATCTTGTGCGATACATCGTGCGTTCGTCCCCACACCGGAGGCATACGTTTGGGTATAACGTCGATTTTATTATATTATTTATACATAGATTCGGGGACGTTCCAGTTTGGAGTCTTCTCCATATTCCCGCTTCTTCTTTGCTGAATTCTCTGCCCACATGCTGCGAACTTCTTATACAACGAAAGCAATCCGCGCGACATTCAGTTTCGTTATTAGTGGGCTCGACTGTACGTGATCGCGCTTTTTCTTCGTGCATTCAACTGCCTCAATTTTTGAATATTGTGGACACCTTAAGACTTTAAGGCTTTCTGGCGCGTATTTTATTGCGTGCTTGATGGCTGTGTATGTAAAGATGGACATCTGGAGGCACGTGGCACCGCGCATATGCTTCAGTGGCAGTACTTGCAGGCGCTCTCGAAAACATGGTTGTATTGGAAGGACCGGGAAACAAAAAGCAACTTTTCCATCTTTTCTCTAAATATTGCGCACCATTGTGTAGAGTTGTATTTGTCGTGCGTCATTTTCTTTTGTTTGGCACGACTCCCGCGTTAAAGAAAAAATCAGGGTCATTCGAAAACTTTGTTCTGTGTTAACGCGCACTTTTAAAAAGTGTGAATTGGTGAACAGCCCTTGTATGCTTTGTGCGCTCTGTTCAGGCGGAGGTAAGTTGATCTGCTGAAACAAACAAAAAAAATGACGGAGCCCAGGAAATCATTGCCCATAACTGTGCTTTATTCACTTAATCTGATTTCGATTCATGCATAAATTGTCGCACCGGGACGAACAGAAAAATGCACTACAGAATTTCCTGGTATAGTACTTCACTGCGCGCATTTCAGGAATAAAAAAAAGTAGCAAGAAAGGGGGTTTCAAGTACCCTCAGTCAAAAACGCCGTGCATTACGTTGCTTTGGATTCGCCAGCGCAAACTAAATCAGCGTATAGGCGATCTTTATGAATCGTTTGCTTCTGCAACTTCGTTGCGTCGTTCCTTGGCTTCACGGAAGCTGATTTCCTTGGAGACCAGGACCTCGTATGCGCCGTAACAGTACTCCTTGCCATCGTAGGGTATGCACGCGCACTTCACGGACGGCTGGACCTTGCCTGGAATCAGCATTCCCTCGTGGCGTGCACGGCCGACGTAGAGCTGCTCGCCAGAAGAGGTCCTGCCCCCAGGAAGTGCTCCGTTCGGCACAGAGCCCTCAGAATCTGGCACCCATTCCAGTGAAGCGCCTTCGGAGACAAGCACCTGCGAAATAGAATTACGACTGAGAAGGTAACAACGCATCCTTTATTTCGCTGCGTAGTAACGGTTGCTCATGCCTCGCTTGATTATTTTTAGTGCGAAAACACTCATACGCTCACCAACAACGACCAAGAATCTTGTCATCTTTGGATCTTTGGATCTTGTGACGTTGCCTAGCAACAGCGACGCCATGTCAGGAGGTTCAAAAGAAACCACATCACCATCCACGATTGGGAGTCGAACCCGCGGCGGCGCGAACAGATCTGCTTCAAAGGCTGCTGCGCGAGAGCACTATAGCTGTCATTGCAGTTTTTTTCCTTATTGCATGAAAACCAATCCCGCTGAGCTATCAAACGCTTTACATGCACACGTACTATTCCGCAATACCGACGCATATTCTCATGTCTTCGTACACTGCACTGCGCCTGCACATCAAAATTGCGGGAGACATGCACATGAGTCAGGAACCGACAGCCATTCAGGCGGCCGGTCCTGAGTAGCCTAAACCCCCGCACCAAGGCGTACTGTTCACTTAGATGAACGACGTGGTTCTGCGTGTCGATGCATCATGCGACTCTTCCACAGGCTAAAAAGTCCAATCAGCATTAACAGATCGCACGGAATCCCGATGTCTTTCAGGACAGGCAAGAATGTTATAGTGTTAGGCGGTATCTCAATGCCCCGAACACGCCTCGTGTTAAACTGCAGCGCACTATGGTGCTGTGCATTGCACAGCGTCGTCTTCATCAGCTTCCATCTGCGGCGCGGGCAGATCGATCGGATCTTAACCTGAGTCTGATATCATCACCAGATGTACAGACGACCCAGCAAAGCAAGACCCTAAGCACATCAGGCTAAACACACGATTTTGAACGTCTACTGGGTTTAACTACGTTAACACCCTACAAATATTGTTTTTGCCCCACCCACAGGTAGACAAACCTAACTCAACCCCTCAATTGAGGGGTTGAGTTAGGTTTTTGGATTAAATGGATTAATCCATTTCTGAAGTGTACTCAAGTGTATTGTCGTCCTAAATTACCTGTTTGCTCGGCGTGGAAAGTGGTTTCCTTTTTTCAGCGCCAGAATTGTGACCTCATGTGTGACTATCCGAGGTATTCATGTGACCTCACGGGTGCCATTTTGGGGTACAGCGTACTACCTCACCAGTGCAAGCCGGAGCAGGTGGCTATAAGCCGATTATACAGGCCTGTAGCCTTTCGCCCGACAACATGCACCACACAGTGCCCACCACTGTGATGTTGGAGCATACTCCCAATTCATGGACTCGCGCGATGACTCTGACTGGCGTCTTTAAGGACGCTATTGGGGGCTTCCATTCTGCGCTTGTCATATTTTGTTCTTCGCAATGTAATATTTAAAGCGCGCTCTGAAGAAAGCTTTTTCTCCCGCTATAAATCCCTAAGCTCAGTAAAGTCAGCATATTCACTTTCATTCACAAATCATGAGTCAACCGACCCTCCCAAAGTCGGGGGTTCCGTCCTGGCTGAAATATTTTAGTTTAGCGAAGGAAAGACGCAGAAAAGTTTTTTGTAGGAAGGTGAGAACTCGGGAGGGTAAAATTTAATACTTCCTCCCCCACATACTATGTAGTTCCTCAGATCCCACATATGTTGCTCTGGCATGTAAAAGCCCATAAGTTATTTGAAAAAAATCAGCCAAAACTAGCTTCATTCTGGGCCTTAGCCTATATTCCTCACACGGGTGCATTTAGAGGACGGACAGGCTCACTGTAGCTGGTGAGCGTTCCTCTGCGTGTACGTGAGATTCCATTGAAGGTGCTGAGGTAGCGGGGATTCACCATCATTATGTGCTGCGTAAGATTTTTACTGCATCAATTGCCACTGTGAAGCTGTCCACTGATCGCATCGTCCGCACGAAACCTTCGCAAAGGCTGGAGGAGCGTAATGCGTGGCGGGGTCTATTTAAAACTGGAAACCGGCGGCCATTCAAAGCGTGACTTTACAGGAAAGTAGTAAACGCCAAAATTTTTGGGCAAATACTTTTTCTGCCACGCAACTCATTTATAGACCTGATATAAATTTCTATTCCATTTGAAATTTGCGCCGCAGACCAGTTTGTTAACTGAACCTGTAAACAAGGTGCGGTTGAATTTGTCAAATTCGATGCCAGAAGGCCCGTTCACGTTAAACGGTAAAGCTGTTTGTTCTGTTGTGAAGTCTCCGCGCTTGATAGATGAGATACTCCGCCCTAGTGGCATGCTGCGTGGTTTGACATTGTAATGCGTCACATGATATGCCTATGTTTGCATCCGAAGCAACAAATTGTAAAACCTACAGCAATGGATCGTTCAAAATTCTACGTTTCAGTAGTTCAACATCGTAATCGCACCGCATTATCACGTCATCATCAGCAGCAGCAGCAGTCCGACTACGCGTCCACTGCAGGACAAAGGCTTCTACCATATATCTCCTTGTCCTTGCCCCCGCAGACTTCTTAATCTCATCCGCCCATATAACTTTCTGCGGTCCACTGCTACGCTTGCCTTCTCTTGGTATCCAGTCCGTTTCCCTTAACGAACATTGGTTACTTTGCCTTTACATTACATGCCCTGCCCGAGCTCATTTCTTCGTCTTGATTTCGACTATGATGTCATTAGCACGCGTTTGTTCCCTGACCCACTCTGCCTTTTTTCTTGTCTCTTAACGTTGCACCTATCATTTTCCTTTCCATAGCTCGCTGCGTTGTCCTCAATTTAAGTTGAGCCCTTTTCGTTATAGAATTCATGTTTTTGCCCCATAGGTGACTAAAGTCAAGATACAGCATTTATATGCTTTTCTTCAGTGGGAAATTGGTAAACTGCCATTCATGATCTGCGAGAACCTGCCAAATGCACTCCACCCCATTCTTATTCTTCTAGTTATTTCACGTTCGTGATCCGGATCTGCGGTCACTACCTGCCCTAAATAGACATATTCTCTTACTACTTCCAGCACCTCGCTACCAATTGTGCACTGCTGTTCCCATCCGAGACTGTTAAAAATTATTTTGGTTTTCTGCATGTTAATTTTTAGACCATCGTTCTGTTCTGGCTGTCACGATCACGCTTCTCAATTTATCCCCAGGGTGACTTAGCTAGGCAATGTCATCAGTGAATCACAGATTATGGAGGTATTCTTCATTAACTTTTATGCCCGACTGTTCCCAATTCACACCTCGGAACACTTCCTGTAAACGGGCGGTGAATAGTACTAGCGAGACCGTGTCTCCCTGCCTGGCGTCCTTCCGTATTGGAATTTTAGTGCTGAATTTATGGAGGATTATGGTGGCTGTGCAGCCGTTATAGATATCTTACAGTATTTTTAATTAAGGCTCATGTGTGCTCTGATTCCGCAATGCATGCATGACTGCTGAGATTGCGAATGAGTCAAACACTTTATCGTAATCTATGAAGGCTATATATAGGGTCTGGTTATATTCTGCGCATTTCACTGTCACGTGATTGACATTATCATATGCAGTATGGTGTCAGCTGGCGCAGGAACTCATGAGCTTGAGTGGATGTCACTATAGTTCTTTTTTTTTTTCTGGGCACCGCTTTCACCTGTGGGCTCCAGGGTCAGTGCCTCAGACTCCTCGGATACTTAAGCAGTGAGTCCCTCCATGAGAGATATTTGCGACTGCACCAAGGCACGTGCCTCTTTCTTTCTGGAGGGCATGTGCCGATGCACATGGAGCAAAATTCCAGGAATTTCTTTCCCAATATCGAAAAATAGAAATGGTACTAATAAAAAAAAAAGTGTGCTGCTGCCGCCTTAAATCACTGCTAACGGCATCGTATGTAAGCATCATATTTCGATGCAGACGCATAAAGCAACCCCCCCCCCCCCCCCTTCCTTCCGTCCCGCTGCTGTGCGTTATCAGGGCATGTCGAAGAACTACAGGCTGCCAACATTAACTCTTTAATGCCCAAATTGTAAAGGAATCAAAGAAAAAATAATACACATTCTAGCAGATTTCTCAGATTCTAGCGCCGCTAGTATCTGAGAAATCTGTGTGTCGCGAATTAGCAATAATGAGCAGTTGCGACAATGAGCAACAATGAGCAAGCTAGTGCGACTTGCGAGAAATACCAAATCGGAGGCCTTGAGCCAACTGGAACGCCAAGAGATATAGTCGCATACAACTCGAGAACGAAGCGGCAAAAGCCCCCTCAAAGGAGGCCCCCTCCCCCCCCCCCCCCCCCAGCCTTATGGCGTCGACCGATTTTCATGATGACGCAAGTCAGCGTTACAGAGGATTAAGCACGGATTAACCGCGGCGTCATAAAAATCGGTCGACGCCATGGGCTGGAGGGCCTCCGTAAAGGGGCTTCTGCCGCTTCGTTCTCGAGTTGCATTCAGCTGTAGGAAACACTTTTTAATCTAACAAATATTCCTATTGCTCCTGGAACAGCTGTCGGAAAATGAGAGACACGGAACTTTTGGATGCGGGCTGGAAGTCGCACATTCGCTCCCCCTTTATCTTCAAACAGCGCGTTCACTGTGACGCCAAACATTTTGACTAAAGCGCTGCCTACTCAGAACATGTTGACACCATATTTTATATGCAAACTCTATGTAGCAATGAGTACACGGCGTACAAACGGTATATATGGCACGAATTCGAGGCAATAGGCATTAAAGGGTTGATCTGGAGCCTTCCACTACGCCGCCCCTCACACTATGCCCCCGTGCAGCTTTAGGGCGTTAAAAGTTTCGGTTTTGTTTAACGGTTAAACCAAACCCACTATTGCTAAATTTCATGCGCGGACCGAGACCCGTATGACCAAAGAGGATCATAATCATCATCGACAAGAGGGAAGCCCCGCATAGTTGATTTCACTTCCATTCGTCAGCATGGTACAGGCGTTCTACACAATAAATATGCACACCAGATATAGTAGAAGTGTAGACAATGATGGCAGTGTGCTGACCTGATATTCCGGGTAGGGGAACTCTCGTCCTCCGGAGGGCACGTAACAAAGGTTCATAGAGCGGATAACCTTGCCAGGTAACACGGCACCACCGTGCACGGCACGCCCAACATATGCGACCTCGCCCCCCTTGTCGTCACCGCCGGGCACCACGTTGTCTGGTATCTGGCCTCCGGGGATGGACACCCAGTGGCACAGCGCGGTGTACTCGGTCGCTGCGAAGCCAATCCAGGACTATTGTATTAGAGCTATTGGTGAGACTGAGAGCGCGCGTAGTAGCTTTTAGACGCAGGAATGGCGAAGTTGGAGGAGTCATGTATAGACCTCCTTCACCCCGCGACGTCACGGAGATGCGGTGGCGCTGATGTCAGTAGCGACTTTCGCGTGGTAGGCAAAACAGGTTCCGCCTGGCCGTGCCTACCGCAGCCGCTGCAGCTACCGGCGGCTGCATATCGTGGCTGCGCACTGCAGAAGCAGCATGTACTGACCAGCTCCGTTGCTGTTGGATCCACGTAGTATCATAAAACGAAAATTTAGATTAGCTTTAATAGGTTTCTCGGAAATAAATGCCGCATTAGGAAATGAGCCGCGGTAGTAAAAGCGCGACGTCTGGGTGTAGACCGGCGCTGCCAGTCAACGTACTTCATAGCACGGAAATTGCCGCGCTCATTCACCTGAACAACCGCATGGTACGCTTAAAATTGTGAAAGGAAAAGAAAAAGCATGTATGTAGCTGCGAACGTATTTATCACCCTGAGCTGGTGTGCACGGGCGCCGGCAGGGTCACTCTCCACCGGGGAGTGCGTTATTTTGTTGATAGCACAGCATGATTTAACGTGTGCAGAAGTTATACGAACGTGTAATGACGCATTTTAGGGCATTTAATATATACTTCAAACTATTTCTTAACATGAACGACATAATTATTTGATTGTAGTAGAAAAGTCTGGTAAGTTGTGACAATCTTGCGCGGTCGCATTGGCATGCTTCGAACAGCGTACTTTCATTGCATCATGCATGTGTCATAAGCTTCATGAAGTAGTACATGATCGCGAAGGCTGTTTGGAAAGAAGCAACCGCAGGCGGGCTACCAACAGAGGCACGTAGCGAGATTGACAGGGGATGAGGCAATGAAAAGTGTTTTCTTTATTGATGCTTCAGATATGTAACCAAATTTGGTGCAAATATGTAATTGCTCTGCTAATTTCAGCAATGCGTTTTATTTTCAGCTATACCTGGTAAAGTTCTTGGATAATTATAAGTAACACCCTCGTCAAGTCACCACGGGTCTTGAATAATTAAGTAGAAAATGCGGAATTTTTTTATGCCAGCACGTTGCCAACGCCCTATTCTCTATGATGGCGGTATTACTTCTTTTTTTTAGATTCGCAGTACCTTTCTTATCAAAAATGACTACCATACTACTGCTCCTGTAGCAAAAAAAAAGTCGAGAGATTTATTGCACTCCTCAATGTCTCTGGAATCGTTCGCGACAAATAGAATCATTCTATTTCCATTCCTTACAAATTTACGAAGGGGTGAGTGATGCCAGTCAGAAAATGTGGTAGATCACAAAACAAACCTTTAAGTTTTTTTCCCTCGTTTATGGCCTCTTCGCTTTCGCTTTGGTCAAAGAAATGCCGCACTGAAATCAACGAAACCTCTGATCCCTCTTCTGCGTAGTGATACTACCATTGTGGTGCTCCGTCGTCGGAAACCCGCAGGATTCGCGACGGGCCAGGACCATCACAAACGCCATTACCTCACAATTTTTGGCGACCGCAGATCTAAAAACCGTAATTTTATGAATTTCTACTGAATATTTTGCTATAATTTTTAGTAATCAAACAGAAGACCCAGGGCTGGAAGAAATATAATTTCAGGAATCCAAATTTATCACCAAATCGACCAGTTTAAGAATGGGAGAAGTCAGCCTGCTGGTGCCTGATCTGACGGCTAAAAAGAGCGGCTACGCGAGACAGATGAGATCGGGACACGATCGACGCTGTCCCCACTTTTCGCACTGTGCGACACGTGTGTCAACAGACGGTGAGCGCACGTCGGCTCTGCCGAAAAAACGCCAGTGCTTCCCTCAGCACTGTCCCGAGGTAAAATTATTCTTGCTAGTTCAGTGTCAAAAACTTATCATTTTATTGCATGCCTGGGGTAGAAACCAACTGCAGCGCTTTCTAGCCATAATACAATACACACCGTGTCGAAATCCGCCGTACATGACCAACGCGAGCCCGTGTACTTCGAGGAATACTAAGTTGAAAGCATCAACCGTTGTTATGATTCTCAGAAACTCAAAACGCGCATAAAAGCCTTGAAAACCGGCGCTGCACCACCTCAACTCGACGCCACTCCCTGGCCTCTTGCCTACCGCGAGCCCGTTCGCGACTGCAGCGCCACCTCGCTTGTTTGCAAACATGGAGGAGGTCTATAGCCAGGCTGCGACCGTCATCTCTATGAGACGAAAAGCAACAACCGTGCATCATACGAGCTCATTCAGTATGGCGCAGTGCAACTTGTTCCGCCCATGCCACATATTTTACCAGACCAATCGCGATTATTGATACTGTTATTCACTTGTGTATGGTAGAGTGAGACAAAAGAAATCGTACAGAGATAGGAACAAGCAAGGCAGCTGCCATCACAAAAGGACACAATGTCTGTCGGCTCCAGAAATTACAAAAAATAGAGAGGGATATTAGATAGAAGAAAGGTAAAATTGAAATTAGATTAGAAAAACAAGACACGAACGCCCTACACAGCAAAAGAAATACAAGCCTCATCCGTTGCTGCTGTTAGAAAGGCGCGCACTGCGCCTCTGCCTATAGGTCTCCCTTAATCGGTTTCCACCGCAGTTCTGTACCTGGAGGATCGTGATCCCGGCCTTAATTCCCGTTTTCAGCTACTAACTGTCAGGACTTCCTTGCGGGCATTTGAGTCTGCTCCTGGTGTGGCTACACCTTTTTTGTCCCACCCGGCTCTCTTTCTCACTCATCATTGGCCAAAATTCCGCCTCCCTCAAGTTGATTTTACTCAAAACCTTTTATCTAACTTTGGTGTAGGTCTAAGTTTTGTGCGTAGAGTAGGTTATGCAACGACCCCTGTGCATAATGGTTTTGGTTATATTTTCTCACCTAATGCGAAGCATCTGCCTGCCAGGGCACTGACTGGTCTCCTCTCTGATCCTCTTGGTAATTTCCGACACCCCACCGTGAATGCTACAGATGCATCCGGGGCTGGCCAGAAGGCAGCGGTTGGTATTTCTTCAGAGTCTCTCTCTTGGAGATTTTCGGTTCGAGTCCCGAATTACACTCCTATATTTGTAGCGGAGTTTATGGCTCTTGGGCTGGCTGCTTTGAAATTTCCCTCCAGTGTTTCCCAGGTGATATTCCTCTCAGATTGCCTCTCTGTTTTGTTGGCGCTGGAGTCCACACGGGATGCTCTTTTGAGCCGTTCACTAAAGTCTTTTATCCTGGATGGGTGAAAGAGGTGCGCTTCGTTGGGATTCCAGGCCACTGCGGTATTTTTCAAAACGATACACCAGTATTCTTGGCAAAATCAGCTCTCAATGCACCTGTCGCCTGTAGAGTCCTTATCTCATCCTTTTGGGAATATCTCGTTTTCAGCGTTTTCAGTATATAACCGCCATGTGCAACGATCCCTTGCTCTCTACCGTTGACTACCAACATCTCACGTACCCATGGAAGGTTCGTGCGTGTAAATCCCGGCAATGTGAGGTAGCAATAACTCTCAGGCGGTGCAGAATCTCTCGCTTAAATCTTTACTTATGCAGATGTGGGTTCAGTCCCTCAAACCTTTGCGCGGCTTGTGGAGACGTAGAAACAGTGGAGCATTTCCTACTCTTTTGCCGGAGGTTTGCACATCAGAGAGGGACGCATCTAGAAATTTTCACTGCTAGGTTGGAACTCATTTTGTAGGTCCCGCTTCTTCTCTCCTTCGATGCCAGCGCCGGAGGTTTTGCATAGCATCAAGTTAGCGAATACCTCCACAATTACATAATAGCTACCAGCAGATTCCCTTGCTAATGGTATCCAAAATTTCAGGCTTTAAAAAAGACCTTTCAGCAATTTGCATGAATTAAATTTTTTGTCTTCTCGCCCGTTTATTATTATTATCATTGTTATTAATGTTATTTTTTAATTTTCCTCTATAATTTTCTTGATTTCTTACCCGAAGGAAAACCATTAGCTTAGCACCAATTTACCCTCCTCTTTTGGCTCCCCTGACTGAACCCTGGCATATCCCCCGTCGTGGGTATGTGCGATGTCATTAAGGCAACAACAAGTTGCAGTCCGCATGACAAGCAGATCTCACCCGAAAAGGCAAGCGCGCATTACCTTAAAAAGTGAGAAAATGTAAACAAATGAGAACATTTCCATCATTACAGCTGCTTCGCAGTTAACCAATGCGCAAGACAGAGTTACAGGACATGGAAGCAACTTACGTCCGTAGCTGGCCATGTCGTTTCAGTCGGAACGATGCGTTCTTCGCTCGCAGCGTGATTTCTCGCAAACTGAGGCGCCAATTTATATATAAGGGCCGTCAGAGGTGTCAGCGGAAGGAGGTCGGCGTTTGTGCCGATAAACGAACAGGAGCTTGCGCGTGGAGCTGACAGTACTTCTGGCGTGAGCGTTAGTTCCGGAGCCAGCCAGGAACTTGGCTCAGGGGCGGAAGTATACTCATCCGATTTGATTTTCGTTATGGCCTTGTTGATGCATTACGACGATAATGTGCAATGGTACGAAAGACGCAAGCAAATTAAGAACACATTGGGACCGATGAAGGACGGAGCCCGTTCGGTTTTACATGTGCCTTTCGTTTGTCTTGGTCTTATGTGGACGTTTTGCATTCTTATAAAAGTACTGCAGGAAGCAGTGCTCGAACGAACAGCTTCATTGGGTTTACGTCTCAGATGTGACGCTGCTATTGCGTGTGGTGTTTCGCTCGCCAGCGACGTGTAGCGCAATTGGCGATAACTCTACCCTTTTCGCTTTCGCCCAGCGCAACCGCTGCGTAACATAAAAGAGGAGTTTCGCGCTGGTCGTCATCACCTCGCATGCTAAATTAATCAGATCGATTTGAAAATTTCGGTACGAATATCTCTAAGTACAGCCGCGCTAAAAGAATTTCTTCAAATGGAGCAGTTTAAACATGACCGTCAGCAATTTTACTTTACAGACATGAAAGCTAGCCGCAGTGACTTCAAAGCCTGATAACTGATATTAGTTATTTTGGATGTGAACGACTACAATTATAATCTGAATTTGTGCTGGTCTGGTCACTGCAGACTAGTAGGTAAAACAGCTTTCGTGTGCTGATCATCGTTTGTTTATAAATGACCCCGAAAGTGTAATTTTCCGCACCCTCCAGAGGTGAGGGGCTTTAATGCAAGAAGATGAACAAGTAATCTGGCAAAAAAACATACAAAAATTTAGAGAAAAATAGCTAGAGCAAAACAAAGATATAACAAAAAGACTAAAGGGATTGTAAAGAGGAAGATGAGCAGCGGCGGCAGCCGCACCGCTAGCGCGCGGCGCGAGATCGCTGGGTTGATGACCGAAGCTCGGACCGGCATTTTGGCTAGCTGTCCTTAAGCTATTTCCCCGGAAATCCTGCTACAATTTGGTGGAGGTGCTGTATCATGAAATGCACAGCAATTCAAATTAAGAAAGCCAAACGATATGGAATGCAACAAAGATATGTAATGCACTAAATCTTCACGCAAGAAAATAAAAGTATTACGATATAGAATATTTATCCTCGCTTCCAGCGCAAGCAATTTTCAGCAAGATGTATTGGAACACACGAAATCAAGCGCGACACATCCAGCAAATAAACTGAAAAACAAGGAATTGTACCAAAAAGAAATCAAGGCCATTTAGCGTTGCGGCCATGTCGTCTGACACGTATGAAAATAGCAACACGGAGATTATTTGTCAATATTATCAGAGCCTACCAGACTGCGGACTTCGACATCCGTCTATCGAGAGGATGTTTTCGTATTTCTTGTCCTATATCTTTATTTATTTGTCAAATCTGTAGTCCGCTTAGTGGAGTGAACAACCCGAGAGCGGATGCGAAAGTCAGTGCATGGGCACTTGCACAACTGAAGGCAAAGCGAAAACTTTCCAGCGGGTGAGTATGACAGCAGCGTGTGCATCAGACTGCATTGCGATTCAGTGAGAGAGCGGCAGCCTGAACCCCAAGAAGTGCGAAATGGTGCGAGAGCAGATTCAATATATGTACGAAATGCGTGAAGTTCCTTTTGAAGTCTCCTTAAGCCCTCACTTTGGTTTTATTATTACTAGTTGCTTTCTTTCATCGTAAGCGATGTACACAATCGAAAGACATATTTTCAACAAATACACAAACGTTTACATTGTGTGTGCTGGGAGGGGGCACCTCAGTGACCCTTTGCTTCTTGTTCTCCCCGCAGGGGCGTCTGCTTCATGCAGGCGTTGGTGAGTTGCGACACCGCGGGTTCCTGAGCATCCGCAGGGACATGCCCGCAGGGTGATGATGGTGAGCAGTGCGTCACCACGGACCCGAGCACCTGCGCTTAGCCGTGGGTGGCATCGCCATGTCCGGGGAAAAGGGGATCCTGGTGGTTGAGCCAATGCCGAGCGTCTGGACCTTTAAGGACCCTCGGCGGAGGCAACCCACCTACCAGAGGTAGGTGGGCGGATAAGATTAAGAAGTTTGCTAGGATACAGTGGCTGCAACTGGCAAAGGACAGGGTTAATTGGAGAGACATGGGAGAGGCCTTTGCCCTGCAGTGGGCGTAGTCACACTGATGATGATGAGAGGTGTACCTGGTAGTTGGAGACTTTAATGCACATTCATGTTTTTGGGGAAGCGAAAAAACTGACGCTAGAGGCCATATTATAGAGGATTTTATCCTATGCAATAACGTCTGTTTACTGAACTCCGGTAAACACACGTACTGCTCTCCAACCTCGGGGAAAATGAGTGTTTTAGATTTGTCTTTTAGTTCACCGTCTGTTTTTAGCAATTTTAACTGGAGTCTTTTAGACAATCCATATGGAAGCGATCATCTCCCTGTCATAATAAGTCTCTCATCCTCGCCAAGAGTCGTTCCAACGAAACCACGGCGTTGGAAGGTACATCCTTTGTCAAAAGTTTGTAGCCCAGGGGGTTTTCTTTTGAGCCACGCTGTGTTGTTCTTAATGAATCTCTAGCGCTCCAAATTTCCTGGACATGAGAAGATTTCTGGTACTGTCTGCTGTATTAGGTAGGACTTACACGAATGCTCCTGGAGTCCCAATATAAAGCTTAGAAGTGAACCCCCTGGGCTCTAAACTTTTGACAAAGACTGTACATTTAGCTGACTGGGAAATGTTTAGAAAAAAGGCCACATTGGAGGATATAGTTTTATAAAATGATACCATAAATGAGATAAATGAAATGTTTACAGCATGCATCCTTTCTGCCGCACATGTATCAATTCCAAAATCCACAGGAGTGGTGCGCCAGAACCACAAATTGTGGTACACACAAGAGTGTAACCAGGCGAAAAGAACAACAACAGAATAAAGCCTGGGGAGGCTTTCGCAGTTATTCAACACATGAGAACCTTATTATTTTCAAAAAGGCCAGAGCACAAGCGTGGTCTATTCGGCGGAAGGCCGAGAAAACATCTTGTCTCTTCTATAAATAGCTCAACGACATCAAAACAAATGCGGGAGCAGGTGCGAAAACTAAGCGGTGGCTACTCACCTTTCACAATCCCCCTTTTAACAACACTTGGTGCACAAGCAAGTATAAGGGAACAGGCAGATATCTTAGGGGAGCACTTCGCTGCGGTTTCAAGTTCTTCACACTAGAGGCAGTCATTTTTAAAATACAAAAACATAGCTGAAAAACAGAGGCTTCCAACAAGTGGAGGTGCAAATGAAAAATACAATAGTCTATACCCTTCAAGAAATCAATGGAGTACTGTCTGCCGCAAATAAACTGTTCCAGGACCCGACCATATACACTCTGCAATGCTAGCAAATCTTTCTTTCGTTCTTTCTTTCTTTATTCAATTAAGATTCAAATCTTTCATTTCAATTCAATTCTTTATTTATTATTTATTCCCAGCCTGCCGTAGAGGCAGTTTTAAGATTGTTTAACAAAGTTTGAGTATCGGGGAAAATACCCGAGGCCTGGAGAAAAGACAATATTGTACTATTTCTTGAACCTGGGAAACCTCCAACCTCTGCTAGAAGTTATAGACCCATAGCCCTGACCAGTTGCCTTGCGAAATCCTTTGAAAGTGTCCTTAATATATGATTAACTTTTGTCCTTCAATCCCGTGAACGTCTTGACAGCCATCAGTGTCGTTTTAAAAGATCGATGCTCCACTACAGATCACCTAGTTCGTCTTAAAAATACTAACCGAGAAGCTTTTGTTCATAAACGACACTGTCTTGCTGTATTTTTCGATTTAGAGAAGGCATATGACACAGCGTGGAGGTTCGGGATTCCTCAAGACCTTGCAGAGCTTGGCATCCAAGGCAGAATGTTGAATTGCCTAAAAGACTTCTTATCTAACTGTTCAGTTCATGTACGCCTGGGTTCAACCCTTTCCAAGAATTTTATCCAGGAGAATGGGGTAGCTCAGGGGTGTATTTTAAGCACCACGCCCTTTATTGTAAAATTGAACTCTCTAAGTAAAATAATCCCAAGGTCAGTTATGTACCCCGTCTATGTAGACGACCTCCAGATAGCTTGTACACCCTCCAACGTACCAACATGTTAAAGGCAAATACAGCTAACAATAAATAAACTGGCTGGCCACATAGGCGGACAGAAATGGTTTCCGCTTTTCTCCACAGAAAACAGTGGCCATTTTTTTCTCACTCAAACGAGGTTTACAGGCAGATCCCACCCTACACTTGAACGAAATAGAGTTACCCGTAAAAAATGAACATAAATTTCTAGACATAAGATTTGACAGAAAACTTACTTTTCTGTCAAATCAAATGTATTAAAAAAGAAAGCCTCCCGGTCCCTTAATATATTTAAAGTACTGTCCCGAAAGCACTGGGGTTCCGATACGTCATGTCTTTTACAAATTTATCGCACTGCAGTGCGGTCTTCCCTGGATTATGGATGTATAGTATATGGGTCAGCGAGACCATCGTACCTGAAACGACTAGACCCGGTACATAATTTAGGTTTGCGTCATTCCACTGCTGCATACAGGACGTCGCCCATAAACAGTCTTAATGTAGAAACAAACGAACCATTACTTACAGAGACAAGAACGATGCTCACGTGTTCATACATTTTAAAAATCCGTTCACTCCCTAAACACATCTTTTATTATTCAAGTTACCCCTAGAGGCCCTTCAGAAGAGGGTATCACATAGGGGGGGGGGGGGGGGGGGGTTCAATCATTAGTAATCACGATACATTTTAACAAATAAGTGTAACAAAAAACGTTAATTAAAACATAAGGCATCACACAAAGAAAAAAGTGAACACTAACAAAAACAGCAAACTTTTACACATTTCCGTCACAGCGAAGAAGCTCTCGAAATTTTTTATTGTCAGTTTCTGTGGCGATGACTGATGGCGAACTATTCCATTCATCTGTCAACCAAATAGTCACAAAGTGCCCATCAAGGACACTATTTAACAACAAACCGCATACTACTAGGCCACTACTCTTGCGTTTCGAAGAGATGTGAGAAAACCTCGTGAGAAAACCTCGGAATACTAGACACATTACCTGGCATTGCTCCAAAACGAGATCCATTACATCCGTGTACCTTTTTCCTGCAATCTGCGATTTCGCTCTTACAAAGTTCCGTAAAAAACAAACTCCACAGCAGCATATAATACAAGAATTTTTTGCACTCGAGGAAAAATACAGTACTTTCACACCTTTTTATACAGATGGCTCAAAAACAGATGTTTACGTTGGAAGCGCAGTGGTACAAGGGAATTGGAATGAAATAGTAAGGCTGCCGCAATGTGCATCATTTATCACTGCCGAATGTTACGCCGTCTGTGTGGTCACTCAGCAAATACTAAACGAGAAGCTCACAAACAGTATTATTTACACAGACTCACTAAGTTTACTTACTGCTTTCTACTCTAGAAATACAACCACTCCGCTACTTAGTGACATCATACATAACATAGTAATAGCCACAGGTCAAGGACAGAACATTAAACTCTGCTGGGTCCCGAGTCATCTCGGAATGAAAGGAAACGAGAGAGAAGACTTCTGCTCTGCTCAAGCTCGGGATAAGCAATTCAGAAACGCAAATATACCGTTTAAAGATTGCATTAACTTAGTCCATCGTAACATAAGACAAAAATGGCAGTCCGTGTGGAACAATGAAGCAAATAACAAACTACACTTAGTAAAGCCAGTTTTAGGTGCGTTGAAGTCCTGCACACACCAGGAACGTTCCAAAGAAGTGATTATCTGCCGACTTCGTATAGGACACACGCACCTCACACATAATTTTCTACTGGCACAGCAAGACAAGCCCAAATGTGAATTATGCGAAGAAGAGCTATGCGTTAACCATATTTTATTTTCGTGCAGAAAACTCGACACTCTGAGGAAAAAGCTTTTTGCAGTTTTCTACAATGAACATACACCTTTTCATCCAGTATTGCTCTTAGGTGAAGATGCACCTGTTGACACTTCACAGGGTTTGAAGTTTTTAAACATAGCAGGTGTTTTAAACAAATTGTAGATGTAATAAATAATGGTCAGCTTTTTACAACAAGCAGATTTTTTGAACCGCACCCCAGCCACCCTCTCATCCTCGGAAGAAGGCTGAGGTCTTTATTCGATTTGTTGGGAGCCTCGACATCCTTGCGCAGCCAAGGATGGTTGCAGAGCTCACCTGACCTTCTTTAATGCATTTACCATAAGTCACTTCTAAAATTTTGTCTTATATTTTTGCTAAGTGGCACGAAATAACACTTTAGGCCCATTACACCACCGTTGATTTACACCTTTATATAACATCCTATATAAAACAATTTTCTATCCCTTAGCTTGGCGCATGACAGCCGCTTATGCGCCGTTAAATCCAACACAACACAGCACAACGCTTCTTGTTATGTTCATTAAATGTGTTCGTTAGTACCAGTGAATTGCTCAAATTTTAGGCTCGTTGAAAAAAAAACTCGAACTGTATTAGTAATGCGTGATACGGCTTACGAAATGTTTCTTTCCGGAGAACTGAAAAAAATTCATTCGGTGATCGTGTACTATCAGCAACGAATGAAACGCGAACAAGAAAACTGAGGAAGCAACACAACTACATTCACATATTAGTTTCTAGGGAGCAAATACAAACGAGGTCAATTAACACTTCTGTAGAAGAGTCTTTGCGCTTTCGAAGTGACATCACTCTGCTAGTACAGCTTCCCCTTCCTGTGAATTTGTTACTTTTCTGTGCGAGGCTGAGTTGACTTGTTCGCGTTTCATTTCTTGCTGATAGTACAGTGGACACGCGATAATTCTCACTTTAGGTTAATTCAAACAAATTTCAAGATTTCGGTTGGCTGGCATTTTTTAGTGCATTTTAAATCCGCCGCCTAAATTCACTCGCGGTTTCGCCTAATGCAATCTTTTTGCCTTTCTCAGGCACCCGTGGCGCGCGAAAGAGCGCCGGCAAGAGTCGGATACCGGCACTGCAAGCGATTGCACAAATACGGCTCCTCAAGCGCATGACATCTTTGTCGGCACAAGCTCCGATGTGGGCGCAACAGCAGGCGTCACTCTCAAGGCTGCCGTCGCTGCACAGTTCCGTTTTCTGAGGTTCTCTACCAACCCGCGGCGATAGCGGCTGTCGGTCACTCAAAAGCGAGCTAAGCTGTGCACTAGTATTTTCTTTGTCACTTTAAAAGCTGCCTCGACGTTCCGGCGGGAGAATCGGTTCCGGCGAAAAATGTGCATTCTCCATCGCTTCCGTGCGCGTGCTTCGTCCTGTGATTTCAAAACCACGCGCTCATCGCGAGCTGCTCGCGGTTAGTCCGGTGAAGGCTCATCACATGGGCTCCGCCACTTGTGATTAGGCTCATCCGTTACCGTGCCCCGCCGCGAGAGAGGCCGCCGAAGGCCTATTTGGAGCAGTTCTGCTTCGACATTCCCGACAGTGGGCATGCAGTAAAGCATGATGGGACTGCGAAAAGTCGTCGCTGCGCAGTTTTCACTCCGATGCAAATGTCTATAGCGCATATCTTCGCCAAATGAGTTGAGTACGATGGGAGTCGATTTTTTGGAAGTTTTGTTGAGGGTAATTTCACAATTCGACACTCGGATGACTACGACGTTTCTTCCAGCCCTTTGAAGAACTCACTAACGTTGTTTTACTCTATTGGTGAACCAGCGTATTGACGCTTTTTTTTTTCGAAAATCAAAATCATTTCGAGAATGTTGGCTGGGCAAAGAAATCAATACCTACGTTTGCAAAGAGGAAACACTGCAAAACACTATTTGTAAGCAATACTCATAAAGCTAAATCATAATTACTCTTGTATGATATTATCTGCACTTGGGATAATTCGGACAAAAATTTCTGGTCCCCTTAAGTTTACATAATGAGATTCTACCGTGGTCTCCAAAGATGAGCAATGCGCACACCATGGAAGCTATGGTAATGTGAACTCCCTAGTATGCTGGTTGCGACGGAACGCTCAACACTGCCACTGGGTCTATTCGAGCCTAAATATTTCTGTTTTTGTTCCCAGTCATACACTTATGATGTTATGCACTTTATCACGATCGAAGTTGCTAGATTGAATAGGTAAAACAACTATATTCGCACCTTTCCAGAAGCGCCGCTGTTGTGTTCTGCAGTGCAGTGGCATTCCAAGGCAACAAACACCGATGGTTATGACATTCAAGTTTTTAAAAAAAATCAATTTTTCGCCTAAAATGAAAGTTGCTCGGATCAAAATCGCTGAACGTAATTGCAATCAGATTAGCTATGTATTAGCCGCGTTTCGCATTTTTACTTGCAACAGCTCAGTATGAATATAAGGCTGCAAAATTGGAGGAGACGCTTTGCTCCGCTTCAAGGGTATGTCGCGATAGAGTGATGGAATAATAACCATATATGCAGAAGGCCATCATCTACTTTACATTCATAGATCTCTGAGAGTCTTCATAGCCCTCCTCGCGCAGTGGTGCGGCGGTTAAACGATTCGGCATTGCCCTGCGATGTCCGGGGCTCCCAGCGGTGAGCCTTGCATGCGGCCCAGGCTGCTCTTTCCGAGCGACCAATCATTAACTGCCACCTGCCAAAGGCGGGCAGTTTGCTCTCATTCCGGTGGGCTAGTTGTGATGACGCTGCAAGGTCACGTGATCCTAGGTGACCCACCTGCCTCCTAGGTTGCTCTCTGGGAACCACCTGCCAGTCATACTCGTGATTTTTCGCTCACAATGCACAACGCCGACGCCGGATTTTCGGAATAACGGGGCCTTTAACGCTATCGCGTTAATACCCAGCTGGGAAATGGAATTTTTCTGCAACCTCAGGATTTTTACTGCGAAAGCAGTGCTAACTTGTTGCAAACAAATGTTGCAACATACCTTACCGACACTTCTGAACCAGTTGTACTGCCACAAGAATCTTGATGTATCCAATACTTCTCTGAAAGAATTGCCCCAAATGCTCGTTTAGTAGTTGTTTTTTTCTTGCTCTTACCATTTTGAGCACACCTGTCAATGTTGCTGTCCTTTATTTTCTCCTCCCCGTCTTTGCCTTTGTGAGCTATTTAATCTAATGCAGTTTTTTTCCTTTCACAAGCACAATGCACTGCATACTAATGTACAGCCTTTGTCAGAAGTTTAGAGCCCAGGGGGTTTGCTTCTGGGCCACGCTGCTTTGCTCATAATGCGCGCTCAGCATCCCAAATCTCCTGAAGGTAAGAAAATTTTTCGTCCCCCTGCCTCCGATGCGTAGGACTTCCATTAGTGCTACAGGAGCGCCACATAGTGCTTTGAAGCAAACCCCCTGGGCTCTAAACTTTTGACAAAGGCTGTACATGTCTCATTCTCTGTACCGAACATACGTGATTTTTGTCCTTGCATTTTGTTTGATGTCGTACTCCGGCGCCGTCAATGCTGCACTGTAAGAGGAAGCCAGGACCTCTCAAGCTGTCTATGCAGCTTTTTCCCCTTCTGTCCTCGCAACACCTAGTTGCGGAAATAAACCTTTAACCTTCAACTTCACCCCTTCCCCCGATCGCATGTACGCACACGCACACGGAAATCTGCCGTCTTTTGATACGAAGCTTCCAGCAGGAGCCTCCTCCTTTACTCTCCAGAAGAACCAGCCACCTCCCTATCGCACACCCTAGATGGGGGCTGCCCGGCCACCCACCGTCTCCGTGAACCCACCGCCCCGCCCCTACACCCGTCCGCCTTCACCTTCCAGAAGCGCCATCCATCACCCATCCACTCAACTACACCCTCCAGGCCTACACCCAGCTAGGAGCACATGCAGCAGCGGAACGAAAAAGCGATGGCCAAATCGAATTCAGAGATGCAGTGGGAAAGCGAGCGAACCTCCTGAAGCACCACCCACCAGCCACCTCCCAACCCTCTGAGCTATCTAGGGATCTGCCACTCACCCATCGCCACTCTCGCTCCACTTCCGCCCACTTTCACCCTGCAGCTAAATTCTGTCGCGTGTGTGAAGCCTCGGCTTAGAGTAAAATCATTCTTTAGAGTAAAAGCGTCAAAAACTATTAATCTGTAGCAAATTCAACTGCTTTCACAGAAATGTCGCATGAGGTGTCTGATCAACCCGTAATTTTTTCCATTAACGCGCCCTTCTATTCGAGTTGAAATGTTTTTACCTAGTCGTACATGTCCCAGGCAGTCGATGAAGCGTTTTATATTACTCACGTATATGTCGCGTATGTTTTCTTTAAAAAATTGTAAAAATGGTAATTTTTGGAACAGTATGAACCACTAGAAATATTGAAAAAACTTTTCTGCCGGCTGTTTATTCGTGGCTCATACTGAAGTGCAACGCTCCTACATTGTTCATGAAAACTTTCGAGTGCAGAAAATGAACTCATTCTTTGTAAACTTTTCAATGAGAAATAGTTTTGTAATCGTCTGGAAAATTGAAAGGGGTGGCCATGACCACACAGAATTTATATTCCCAAAAATATTAAGGGAAGTTGCTTTCGACACTGCTGAGAAGGTGGGAGGATGGCACGGCAGGTTGTGCAATTCAATTGCAATTTCTGAAGTCAGTGGTGTCAGCAAAGCAGCGTGAATCTGCCGCGTATACAACGCCTCAAACATCAACTTGGTAAGGAAAATAGCAATGAAAGCTGTAGCGGTATCAGCTTGTGTGACTTCACTCTTCCCGTTGGACGTAGGCTGTACATGACTAAAAATCAAACAAGGAGTGCAGCACGCGTGCAGCGCAGGCGAAACTTTTATTCGGCGTTTCACGTTGTTCTTTAACGCGAATGCATTTCTTGTCTCACGAGTGGCGAGTGCAGTACCTGTCGGCAGAGCATGTCCGCACGAAAATGACCGTTCGAAAAATGAAATTAACCGGCATTGCGGGTCCAACCCACGCTCTTTGTGTGCCAGGCGGGCGCACAACGCATACTTCGCGAAGTTTTTTTTTTTTAATGTAGTATTTATTATAGTAAAGTTATGTTCTATGTGCATGAACTATGTGCAAACAATAAAGAAAACAATCGCAAATCAGTGTACGACACACCTAAACAACCAAGCACGATAAAAGGCGTGATGCAGGTTACATCACAACTACATCATATATAATGCGACACAGCTAAGCAACGACTCACTAGAAAAGGGGCAATGGAGAGCACAGCACTAGGAGTGGTTGCCACTCTGGTTCAATTTAAATTTGGGCACACAATTCCTTTAAGTGAACGTTCATTCTGCTGAAGGGGTCATTTGTGGAAACAACAGATTCACAATGTCGGTCCATCATGCGTGTTTTGAGAGGCTGTGTAGCGCAATCAGAAAGAACATGTCTAAAGGTTCACCAACAAATGGCAGTGGAATGAGTACCGTACAGAATGCGGTGTCAAATTAAATCTTTTTTTCAGTGCCCATTGCAAGTTATACAAAATGTGTATTGCATCTCTGCAGTCGATGAAACAGTGCTCAGTAGTTTCTAGAGCATCACAAAGGCGACAATTTACCATGGACACAAAAATGCCCCGCACCCGCCGCGGTGACTCAGTGGTTATGGTGCTCGATTGCTGATCCGAAAGACGCGGGTTCGATCTCCACAGCGGCGGTCGAATTTCGGTGGAGGCGAAATTATGGAGGCCCGTGTACTTGCGGTGTCAGTGCACTTTAAGGAACCCCAGGTGGTCGAAATTTCCGGAGCCCTCCCTTCACTACGGCGTCTCTCATAGCCTGAGACGCTTTGGGACGTTAAACTCCCATAAATCAATCATTCTATCAAAAATGCCCCGAAGGGTCGTTGGTTCAAGCTTGTTAGAGGGCCACTAAGTGAACGCGTTGTGGTTTCTACGACGGTAAAGTGTGCTGGGGATGTGTACGGATATTAGACAACAAAGACTTGCAAATAAAAGTTGCCGACGTCATCCAAGGGTCACGTCATAAGCGTCACATGATAACGATGACTTACAGAAAAAAAAAAGTTCCTGACGCTGAAACGCAAATCATTTCGTATTTCTCCAATGCAGCAGACTGCAGTGCTATCCAATTTTTGTTGACGTCTTCCATGGCGCACTATACATCGCTTCTCTGGTTTTCTACACGGCGAGAAATCGAGAAAAGAATGCTGAGCGTGCTCGCGCCATGGACGATTTCTTGATTTTTTGCGTCAGCAGAGTGAACGCAAGTTCAAGGGAGACAAACAGTATTCAGTCACTTCTTTATCTGTAGCAAGCTTTATCAGAAAAAAAAAAGTGTTTGTGGCAGCGTATATAGTGTATAAAGGGTGTTTCGCCTATGATTTTCCACAATTTTTAAAAATAAGCTTTTCGAGTTAGAAGAGCGCTTTCCTCTATTCATTTTTCGGTAGTCTACCTCTCCACCCTTCCTGACATTAAACCTTTCTCTCTTACAAGGAACCTTGCTATATTGCACTTGATGATCAGGCACTGAAAGGAGCTGCCTACTGCTTTGGTAAGGGCATAAATGTTATCGTACAGCGAATAATTGCAGAGCTGTGCTTGTATGGACAGTATGGGAATCTAGACTGTCTGTGACTGCACAAGAAAAAAATTTTATTTCATCTCCCACACTGTGATGAGCACTTGTGTCACAAGTGCAATTTAGCTGCTTATTTGTGTTTTGGCTTGTTCCATGGGTTTACTTTGAAAGAAGTTGGTAAGATTAGGGCTTTTCTACGTAGGAAGAAGCAAGCAAAATTTCTGAGAGCCTTTTTTGTTTTAATAAAATAATGTATGCGCCACATACAACGTACAGTGCATGCGCCATGCTTTCATGCAAAGTTTCCTTGGGGTATGCATGCAAGCTCACCGCATGTTCAATGTTCACAAGGCAAAATATGAGTACAGCGCAGCATGTTATGTGCGCACGCTCTACTAAAAAGTCGTGAGTGGACATAACGCGGGGCTTACTTTTCTTAATTATTACTGTCAGAAAAGAGTGATTCCTTGTTGCTTTGCATTTTAAAGTTTTGACCGTAAGGCATGAGCGCTCGGCACATTGTTCTTGACGAGATTAGCTCGGACATTTCGCGTTTCGAAGTCGCGTTCCGTGCGTGGGCGCATGCAGACTTGATCAACTCAGTATAGTGCAACCCGGTGCCTAAAATATACCCACTGGCTTGAGCTGCTAAGCATATTCATTTAGCAGGAAACACCCGCTGTGTAAGGCCCTGCTGTGGAAGCCTTCCACACGCACACTCGCACTACTCCGCTCCACCCCGATCTGTACGTGACGAGTTGGTTTGATCGTCAACAAATGCCTTAAACGTGTTAGTTCCTGCATTTTATTAAAACAATCCTGACTGATGTGTTGAATGTGGTGTAGCTAAAAAAAAAAAGCTGTAAAATGGGAAAAGACGACCGCGATACTGCAAAAGCAATCGAAGACCTGCGGCGTGAGCTAAGAGCTGAATTGAGAGCTATAAAGGATAGCCTACAAGGAATGACAGAGCTCAAAAATGAAATTCAGCAAGTACTGAAAGAGAACTGTGAACTGAAAGCAGAAAATGACAAACTCGTACGCAGGCTTGATGAGCTCGAGCAGTATCAGCGCTCCAACAACCTTGAGATCAAGGGCGTTCCACTGGATGGTGAACCACTATCTATTGTGAAAAAAATAGGTGTCATTGTTGGAGAGGAAATTACTGAACATGACATTGACATATGCCATCGTGTACCCACTGCACGCCATGATGAATCAAACATTGTTGTTCGGCTTGTCCGCAGAACTAAGAGGAATGCAATACTTAGTAAGGCCAAGAAAGTCAAGATGGATGCAAAAGAACTCGGTTTTGAAACCTCCTCTCCTGTCTACGTAAACGAGCACCTAACAAGGCTTGGTAAACAGTTGCTTGGTGCGGCGATTAAGAGGAAGAAGGAGGTGCGATGGAAGTTTGTCTGGACCGCAGGATGCAAGGTTTTCGCGCGAAAGGATGAGGGCTCTTCGGTCGTTAGGATCAGTTGCATGAATGATCTCGAGAAGATGACAGCAGACGAAGAGTAGACAGACTGTTTTACATTTCTGCCTGGCACGCATCCAAGATGGACACAGACATAAACTGTGAATACCATACTCTTGACTCTTTTAATACATTCCTAGACAGCCCGCAAAATCGCCTGACAGTATTACATATAAATGCTCGCAGTATTCGCAATAAGCAAGATAAACTGCATGACCTGTTATCATCCTTCTCATTTCCACTAGATGTTCTACTTTTCTCTGAAACCTGGCTTTCATTGGGCGAGTCTCCACCGCAATTTGAACAATACAGGTATAACGGCTTAGTTCGTTCAAAAAATAAGGGAAGTGGTGTGGCCGTGTACGTGCTGCAGTCACAAAAACATGAGGTCATATCGCAGTTTTCAACGGTTACAAATGATGTTGAATGCCTCACGGTGCGCTTAGATGGAGCTGTGATTGTAGTAGTCTATAGGCCACCAGCAGGAAACAAATTACACTTTTTTGAGCACATTGAAGCTGTTCTTCATTATCTCAGTAGTGCAGGGCTTCCCTTTGCAATCATGGGTGATGTGAATATTGACATGCTTTCTGACAACCCACCGTCAAGGCAACTGAACGAACTGATAAATTCTTCTGCATGTGTGAACCTTATTACAAAAGCGACCCGACTCACAGCAGACTCGGCCACGCTACTAGATATCTGTATAAGTAATATGCATCCCCCCGGCAGTCTTTCTAGGGTTATTATAAGTAGATATAAGTGACCACCTACCAACGTTTTGTTCCATTCCACTTGCGCACTTTAAAAATAAAGAAAGAGAAATTAAAGAGTTGCGCATTATAAATGAACGTGCTCTGGAAATCTTTCGCTGTCTTATCAGTACCACCGACTGGAAACCTGTTCTAAGTGAAAAAGACCCGAACAAGGCGTATGACGTGTTTTTGGATAAACTTATATGGTGCTACGATCAGTCTTTTCCAGTAAAGACACAGAAGCGGCACAGTAAAAAAATAAGGAAACCATGGATCATCAAAGCTATATTGAAAATGATAAATAGAAAGAATAAGATGTACCACGCCTTCGTTAAAAGTCGTGACCCGACAGAATTCACTGACTACAAGAAATATAGAAATATGGTTAACTCGCTGGTAAAACAAGCAAGAACTCAGTATTATCAACAGCTATTTTCTGAAATAAGAAGCAATCCCCGAAAAATATGGAATGAAGTTAGAAATCTAACCAATCAACAGAAACCGTGTGTAGACTTTCATATTACAACACCTAATGGCAATTTGTCTGGCTGTGCAGCAGCAATCGCCATGAATAACTACTTTGTTTCTTGCTCTGAAAGTACCGATCATAACACAGAACAGAAAAATAACCCCGCTACTTGTTGCGCTGACCTTGCAAATTCGATCATGTTCACTCCTGTGACACCGGCTGAAGTGAAAGGAATAATTAATACTCTAAAAAACAATACAGCTGCTGGCTATGACGGCATTTCATGTGGACCAATAAAATATGTAGCTGATTTAATATCTATTCCTCTGGCTCATATCATTAATTGTATGTTCGAGATCGGTGTGTTTCCAGATCGATTAAAGATAGCACGCGTAACTCCGATTTTTAAGGGTGGGAACAGCTATGCTTTGAATAACTACCGACCAATTTCAGTCCTGCCGATCCTGTCTAAACTTTTTGAAAATACAATAAACGTCAGGATACAAAACTTTTTCGATAAATATCATGTAATCAGTCATATGCAGTATGGATTTCAAAAAAACAAATATACAGAATCGGCCCTGCTTAACATAAAGATTGAGATAATAACAAATTTTGAACAAAGACAATGTACGCTTGGATTATTTCTAGATCTACGCAAAGCATTTGATTCTGTGTGTCACGATGTCCTACTAGTTAAACTGAACAGGTATGGGATCCGCGGAATACCACTAGAATTAATAAAAAGCTATCTGTCAAACCGGTATCAATATGTCAGTTTTAATAAATATACATCTCCAGTTCTGCGAGTTAAAAGAGGCGTTCCACAGGGATCTATTCTCGGGCCCTTGCTGTTCATAACATACATAAATGATTTATGCTCTATCCCTTATACCCCAAAACTAATCATGTATGCAGATGATACCAACGTCTTTTTCTCTAGCCATTCGCTCCCGGAAATTGAACTTGCTGTCAATAACTATTTGCTCCACTTGTCTACTTGGTTAAGCACAAATAAATTATGTTTGAACATTGAGAAAACCAAATACATATTGTTTGCACCACTAAACAAGCCTAGGAATTCTGCCATAGATATTCTGTTTGATGGTAAAGGAATAGCTCAAGTCAAAGCCGAGAAATTTTTAGGTGTGTGGTTTGAGGAAAGCTTATCATGGAATTCTCACGTCAACAGCCTCACAGCTGACCTTAGTAAAACAATTGGCTGCTTCTTTAAGATTTTCCCACTCATCCCTCAATGGTTACGGACTGTTCTTTATTACTCACTCTTTTATTCCAAGCTTTCCTACTGTGCTTTAGTTTGGGGTACTACTACAAGTCACAACTACACAAGATTAATTAGCCTGCAAAAAAAAGTGTTAAGAATGTTTGAGCAATATCACGGCTCACCGGAATTACTGCGTACAAGACCGCTTTTTCTGAAATATAAAATGTTAAAGGCCAATCAAGTTTATTATTTCAAATTATTTCAGTACATAAAAAAAGCGAAGCTTTACAGTGTACGAAACTCTAGTGCAGCTCCTGCATACTCACTTCGTAGGGAAACATTACGGCCACCGAAAGTAAGGACGAATTATGGGCGACAACTTATTGAATATCAAACAGCTAACCTTCTGAACAAAATACAAGAATTGACAGATCTGAGTGCTAATGTCTCTAAGAACACGCTTAAAGCTCTGCTGCTCGAAAATAACTTAGAATTCAATTAATCTGCGATGTTTCTGTCCATAGTTTCATTTTCTGGGAGTGCATTATCGTTTTGAACCTTGCTGGCTGTTGTGTGTTGCTATTATGATTTTGCTATCATGTTGCTAAACTTGCAACAACCATGTTTCAGAATTGTGTACTTGCTTGTGCTTCTTTGTACTAAGTATTCTGTGTTGGCATGCACGGTCTATTGTTTGTTACATACGCGTTTTTTTTTCTTTTTTTTTCTCGCATAATTTATTTACCCTTTTTTTCCCTCAGTGCTGTGACTTTTTTCTTATTTCCCCCCCGAAGACCTTGGTGTGGAACTTTTTGTGTAAAACTATGTTAAATGACTGTTTGTGCCAAACTGTATGCGGGGCAAGAGCCACCGTCAGGCGTTCCGCCTTTTGCTCTTGCTCCTCTTTCTGTATCAGAAAGGAAACAAATAAATCAAATCAAATCAAATCAAACTATGGCTTGTCAGCGAATGTGCGAAGATGTCTTCCTTCCTTACGAGGAGCAATACCACGAAGGCATCATGCGGACAAAACCTACACTGACCGCTCCGATTCTGTGCCACGCCACTACAAATGTCCTGGTGTATTCCCCCCTTTTCTCTGCGCGACACGAGTCTCCATGACGCTGCTCACGTCTCGCAGGTACGCCGTCACCTCACCTCCACTGAAAAGCCATCTAGGCTGCCCTCGTTCGCACCGCCGCTTCGAAACTATTCTCTTTTCTTTTGACGACCGGCTTGCAGGGTCTCACGTTGTGCAACCCTGCTCGGTCTGTCCATAGCTGCTGCAGGACCTCCAACCTCATGTATATCATAGCACGCAAGAGACCACGACATATTTCACCCCCTCGATCTGCCTCCTGACGCTTACACCCGCAGTATGCACCGCAGCGGCTCAGCGCTCAGCTCCCGGAGCGTCGTTCATGTTCGTACTTGGCGCCAATTGCATCAGACGACAGCGTTTGTTTTTATCGGTATTTTCCCTTTTCCTTCAGATTTCGTAATTCGATTCTGTGTTTGCGTAACCTGGCGCCACCTTGATTTACACGTTATGCTTAAATCACAATTTTGTCAAAATGTCGAATTTTCGAGAATAGGGCATCGATATTTGAAAATGAACGATCAAGTTTTCCGCTGAGCCAAAGATAGCGCCGCTCATTAGCGGCTCCTCAAAGATACCTGGGTTCAAAAAATGCCTATTTTTCGACAATTTCATGCACCACCACGCTTCATCAATTAAAAATTGATAAAATATGGTCCCATTAGCAACGAAACCAGATGTCTTTGTCGGCGTCCTGCAGGAAAGTGATCCAGAAAACCTCCAATGATATTATCTGCAAAAAAATAAACAAATAATTCTTCCGAAGGTCCAGGGAAGTGCACCAAGTACCTTCAGATTTCGAGGGGACGACGCAATCCATAGGCCACTAAACTACGTTGCTTTTGGGTGAATTAAGGTTCACCTAGAGTATCCTTGCCTTAACACTGCATGCTAATGAATTAGTAGGTGTGTCATTAGAAAGGAAGGAAAAATATAAATGAAAAATTATTGCTTTCGCCTTCAAAGCACGCAAGTAGTTTTAAGTGCCCTCCGCAATATTTTTTTTTTGAGTATTTCTTTGTGGATTTCAGCAATGATAATTCGAGACAGCATGATGCAAGCCATCGGAGGAACATTGGAGGAACAAGCCGATCACCCGCTTGTGGTTTTTCTTAACACTGGAGGCACGCCCTGCCGCACTTTAGTGCCGTCTGCTTCTGTAAGCGATGTGGGAGCTTATGGAGTTGGGAAGGGGGATAAACACGCTTTCTCCACTTATTCCTGTCTGACAGTCCAACCGCCTGCACAAACCTGTGATCGTGAGCGCTACGGAGCGCTAGCCGATCGTGGCGGGTAGTGCCCTTGGCAAAAAAGGAATGCAGTGCGTGTTAACTCAAATTACAAAACAATAACGCGCCGGCTACCAACAACACAGGATAAGTTCCTCGGGAGGAATTGGTTAAGGAATCAAGGACGTCCGACTCCCCAACAGTGTTACGAGCGATTGGTCGCCCGTGCCAGGCAGGGGATACGGTCCAAGGTCCGATGGGACGAGCTCAGGTGACCGTTCCGCGAACCTCCGTCATGCTGGTTTAGAGCGAAACTACGCCGGACGTCTGCGCGCGATAGGTTCCCTGGCCCGAAGACCGAGAATAAACGTTGTCGACGCGAACGCCAATAACCCAGTAAACGCCGGCGGCCAATTGCTCCAGTGCCGCGTTTCTGCCAAAACGTTAACGTGCATCTCTCTGTCACTACTGCCACGTAGCTGAAAGCGCGATTGAGGTGTCCACTGACACAGGGAGCCAGTTGTGCGCGTTTCCTTTCATTTCGTGACTTTTGCGCACAGATGGCGCTTGATGAAGGTGACGACGTGCAATGCACAGCGCGAGAGTGTAGCAGTTTTACACGAGACGTGATTGGTTGCGGCGATAGCAAAGTGCTCTCATGCAGTGGCCAGCGAAGCTGATCTGTTCACGCCACCGCAGCCTCTAAATCCAGTCGCGGCAGTATTTATTTTATTTATGTAGGCATCTGAGAGGCTCCAGATAGACATCGGCTTTTCCAGGATTGCTAGTGAAGTAGAGCTTTCGCACTAAAATGATTTTGCGGTAAGCAACGGCGTAGTCTCTGCCTCACTTCTCGGTGGACACCGCAAGAGCGCCGATGGGGTGTAAACCCAACAGCCGCGGCGGCCGCGTTTCGATGGAGGCAGACGGCATTGACGTGGATATTGAACCCGCATCCTCGAGCTCAGCAGCCGAGCGCCCTCTTTGTGGTAGCCATGTGTCCGTGCGTGCGTGCGTGCGTGCGTGCGTGCGTGCGTGCGTGCGTGCGTGCAAACAACTGCACTGGCGACACCACGAAGTTGCTCCGTACACGTTCGGACCACCCACAGGAACTCGGGCGCCTCTGGAGCTGGGCCGCCACATCATGGCAGAATATAGAACCCGAAGCAGAGTTTGCCTTTTCAGTCACGATGCGGCAGCACCAGCTGTTCCCATCTTCACAGCCAGAGCAACGCGGCAACGCTCCGCAGCACTCCATGCACTCCTGTAGAGGTGCGGCAGTATGACTTTACTTACATTTTCATGCGTGCGCTACAAGCGCTTTGTATACCCATTCAGCACTATTCTTTCTTGCAAACAACTCTAATTAGCTTCAAAAACATCCCATTTAAGCTGCTGGTTAGGGGTGGCTCGAGATCACAGATGCTCTTTCGCCGGTGTTCGTGCACTGCATCATGCACATCAGGCAATCGTCGGACGGCAGTCTGCTGGGACCTTGTCAGTCGCTGGTCGCCTTGATCGATCACACCCGTTCCAACTGAACACGTTTATTGAAGGCATTTCTCGGATACATGATCTCCATCACATGACGGTCGGAGTCCCTCCTCTCCTGCTCCCCTCTTTCTCTCTGCCGCCCTCTCTCCAGTCCCGTCTCCGTTTTCAGGTCACGCGCGCGCGCCGATCCAGGTGGCCGTGGTTCTCACCTTCTAGCTCTCGTGATATCGCCTAGCTGGCGCTAGGCGTTCGGAGATAGTGGGAGACTCGAATGCTTACAACCTCCACCGCTCAGGAAACGTGCGCGCCGACGCAAATGTAGAGGCAAGACGGGACTTGCATTTGCACTGTCGCGCGTGCAAACGTGTTCGAATTTATCCTAGAGGTATTTTTAGAGAAATATATTAAAATGTGTATTTCTCTTCTACGTTTTTCTCCTTCCAAGTGGTGGTATTTGTTACAAGTATTATCACACTGAAAACTATGTCCAGCCCACTTATAACGGCCGCAGTTACAACGAACGCTCGTCTATTACGAACGAAACAGTATGTGCTGCCATCAAAATGTGCATTGAGGCAATGGCACTGCGGCTTGGATGCAACCAACAACCCTGGCCGCACCACTCGTTTGGTGCGGACACGGAGGGGCCGTAAGCTTGCTCCCGCAGTCAAAAATGTCAGGCCTCCCGGAAGTGCGGATACGAAATAACGCCTCCCAGATGACCACTCCCACACCTCCCGAGAAAGAGTGTGGCGACCCGAGGAAGCAATAAGAAAGGCGGGACGTATGCAATGCCGATGAAATTTCACTTTTACAAGATGCTGTCGTCAAAAACTCGTGCCTTGATTGTGCACCATCTTGGACGGCAGCGACTGGCGGCTGAAAGAGGGCGATAGGGATGGCATGCGACCTGTACCTCGAGTGTGGCTTAATGGCTCCGACTGTGACATAGAAGTAAAAAAGGAAGGTCTTGCTCATGCTCGACAGCTGTGCGGCACACCGCGAACTACCTTCCCTGCAGGTGACCATGCTGTTCTCCCATCGAATGCGACGTGCTAGGTCTAGCTACTGGACATGTGCATCAATCAGGAGCTAAAGGTGTACTAGTAAAATAAATAGGATCATAAGAATGGGCTGGAGTGCATTTGCATGCACTCTGATGTGATGAACAGCAGTTTATTAATATCCCTGAAGAGGTAAGTATATAATAGCTGTATCTTACCAGTACTAACGATGGTGCAGAAACGTGAAGGCTAACGAAAAGGGCTTAACTTCAATTGAGGACAGCGCAGCGAGCTATGGAAAGGAAAAATGACAGGCGTAATGTTAAGAAACAGGAAGAGAGTCGAATCGGCCAGTGAGCGAACGCAAGTTAATGATATCCTAGTCGAAATAAAGATGAAATGGACATGGGCTAGGCATGTAACGCGAAGCAAGGTAACACTTAAGACAACGGAGTGGATTCCAAATCAGGGCAAGCCTATAAAAGGGCGTCAGGGTTTAAGGTGAGCGGTTGAGGTTAGGAAGTTTGAGGACATAAGGCTGCTTCAGCTGGCATATAATAGGGTTATTTGGAGGGATATGGGAGAGGCATTTATCCTGCAGTGTGTGCTGACAGACTTGGTGCCGACTTCCCGGTTTGGACCTCTTTGCTCGCCGTCGTAGAAATGATTAAGGTGTCGTTGATGGGACTGAGTGCGGAGGGCTTCACGAATTGCTTCCGTAAGGCAGAATGTATGAAGTGAGGAACGAAGGAGGAAGCTGTCGAATACCCGCATGACTAGGCGCATGTTAATTTGGGACAACGCGTTGCAAATGCACAGCTGTCCGGACCTGATATCACCTGGGGTACCATAGTACGTATGATGACCCTCTCATCGCAAAGTATATGTGCACTGACGAAGCCATTGTACGAGAAGTACGACCGCTCCCAAGAGCCTGATGATGACGATGGCTGGAGGCTGACGCTTCAACCGCAATTAGTTACATCGCGTCCCTAAAACGTTTTGCTGTTAGCAAGGGTATCTGCAAGGAGACCATGACTGCTCTGGAGCTTAAAAAATGCCCTGATAAGCCCTGCATTCAAGAAGAGGCGTCACTTTTGTCTCCCTACATATTTTTGGCTGTAATATGGAATATCCTCTTACTACGAACTTCGGATAAAAGGAACGCAATCCGCGCGACAATTGCGTTCGTTGCAAGTAGGATGGTCTGTATTCAGGGAGTTCCACCGAGTTTCAGTTTTTTATGGCAATCACAATGCGAAAAAAAAAACGCATTAATCTCTCCTGAGACTCGGAAAATGGGCACCTACCTTTTTCATCACGTTTTCTTGATGAAAGTAGTGTCGCGTTTAACCGGCTGGTACTGGTAAGCCATATTAGAACAGTGCGAAAGGAACCACAACACTGGGAGGAAAGAGGAAACGCGGCACAGTACTGACTAACGACTAATTTTCTATTGAAGAAGAACAATTCTTCTAAAAAAAAAATCAGAGATGCTCGCGCACGCAGCCCGAGCACGTGAAATGACAGAAATTGCCAAAATTACTTGGTAGTCGAGTTCCAGTTCCGCAAAGCTATAATTCTTAGAAGCGTAACTTATTGGGTTTGCTATTGCATGGTTGATAGAGCAATTGTAGCGCAGCAAAAGGCTTTTCTTTTTGCTGCTTGGTGAAGAACGGCCAGTCTCGGTCGTCTTTCGTCTCCTCTTTTGTGTCGTCATCCCCTTCGCGTTTCATGTTCCTAGGGAACCAACGTGACTCCCTGCGCAGTTTTCTTTGAATGCCTCTTACCTCGGCTGTGGCACACTTTGTTATTTCTTCACAAGATGAACTTCGGTGCTGAGTTCTGGCTTTTCTCTGAGAGGTGATTTCTTCGTAGACTTTTCTTTAGCTTGCTTCCGTGTGGAGTATCGTAATATGTTATGCGAAATATTTTGCTACGGTTTCGTGTCGACTGCCACTGCCTTCCATTCGTAATTACGTTAAATCTGTGAAAATATGGGGGCGAATATTTCGGGAAACATGTGCTCTAAAAGAACTCTACCAAATGGAGTAGTCTAGAAATGCGATCGCATCTATGTTTCCGATATAAACGTTCACACTCGCCGCAGTGGCTAAAAAGTTCGTTATTAGATTTTAGTTAATTAAGGCGCCTGATTGTGACAATTACCATTTCACTTTCTGTCCTCCTGGTCCCCCTGTACGCGTGACTTGAGTAGTTGTGGTTTTGGTAGTGCGGAGATCAATCTGTTCTCACCGTTCCACCGAAACTGCGCCTGCGACTTTGACACGTTACCGCCGCTTCCCGCGATGCGTTCGAGAACCGGGCAGTGCATGATGGAGAGGGAGAGTCCGTTTAATGAGATTTTAGACAGCATTTGAAAAGTGCTGACAATTAAGCAGGGGTTTTGGGTGTCAATGGTTGTAAAAGAAGGGTGTATAAAAAGTTGGATTAAAGAATTACAGAAACAATAAAGATATGTGGCCATTGGTTAAGGATGAAGACACATCGAAGGGGAAGGTAAGATGCTTTTGAAAGTAGTGAAGATGTCCGATGTCGTGCAGTTGAGTGGCCAGAAAGCTCAGTGCGTGGCGAATACATAGCAAGGGGGCATACGAGAAGTTTTTACGTGGGAGATATTTTAATGATTACAGGAGAAAGAATGTTTTAAGGTCGGTCAATTAGTCCAGTGTCCTCCGGATTGGCGAATTAAAAAAAATACTGGCTAAGCTAGGCTACGGCTTAGCTAAAGCATTCGGCGAGGGGCATCACGTCCCTCCATGTGTTGTTGTTATTGTCCTCAGGGGGATAAATGGCGCGCACCCCTCCATTTTCTCCCCCTTTTTTCTTCCTTCTTCTTCTCTCTTCTTTCTTTTCTGTACTTCTTTATTCTCTTATTTTCCTTACCCCTCTTGGCTTGGCTGTAGTTTTGGTTTGACTTGTCTTGCGCATTTCTACAAATACAATGGGGTTTCAGGTTACACGATGACTGAGGGTGGGTTCCCATTAACGGCTACCGCCGTAAAGTGCAGGGCAGGCTGAGGGACCTAAAACACAGTTAATCGATAGCGGCACTTGCACGACAGTCTCCATTCAGTGCTCGTACTACGCTTGCTCGTTGGTATAAGCTGAGCCTTCTAACAAAATGTGCTGCACTGTATCAACTGAGCCACAGATGTCGAAATGAGGACTGCTGACTTGACAAGTGGTATCGGAAGCTGCTCTGGAATGAGGCGTTCAGTCGGAGACGATTTTAAAAAGATTCCAGATGGCGAGCAAGTCTATGCGGAAGCCTAGTTTTTAGGTGTGGGTCAACACACTGAAGAAATCCGAGATCCAAACGCATTTTTTCGCCATCAGGGACGTGTTGGATTTTTCAAAGGAAACCTTGCTGAAGTTCTGAAGCGGGAAAACTTTGTGGGCCGCTTCGTCTGCCTTTTCATTCCCTGAAATGCCAAAGTGCGGGATCAGTATGATCAGTATTCGTATTCGTATGAAATGTTAGCGCTGTTTAAATTTGAAGAAAAGAAATGTATCCCCAACTAGCCCTCAGGTTGCATTCTGAGAAACTTTTCAGCCAGAATCATGGCACGTTATCGCATTTATAGTATAGGCGTCGCCTGCTCGAGCGTCTATACGGGGTTTGGTTTGAGAATACGCGAGCGATAAGCTGTGATCAGGTCGGGGGTTGGTCGTCCCCTTGGGACACTTATTGTTCAGTGATAGTCAGTCATTATGCGTTACTTTTTTATTTGATTGCATTGCGATACTCGTGTCATCTAGCGTGCAAACAGGAGCACTGATTGCCAATGGCAGCATGCCATCCATCGCCAACCCACAGACTACAGCTTCCAATGGTAGGCGAAATAATTAAATCGCGTTGAGGATGCTGAGGCGTTCCGAGGGCGGATAGGTTTTACCAGCTTTTGTTATAGGCCTGCACGACAGAGAGCTGCTTGCGAGATGCTGCCACGCTTTCTAGAATCGCTCCGCTTGGCATAGAGACATAAGAATACGGCACCTCAACCAGTGAAGTACAGCTGGAGACAATCGCCTGCAAAACAGAGCGACGATGTAGAGCGTAGCGCGGCCCATTTTTGTAAACTGCACTCTGGAATCACCGTTACCGGGCTGTGACGCTATTTATAGAAGGCTTACGTTCTTGGTGCGTATGCCTCGTTAGATCGTGAGAAATACATGGCTCCTATAGTATACATCACGACGAATTACCACTCTGACATGCCATTCTGGAAAAAGAAAGCTTACGATGAGATTAACGCTTGTGCTGTCAACCTTCTCACTGTGTCCCTTAAGTCCCATTGGCAATCGTTCCCGACACGCAACGCTGCTTTTGCATGTTGCAGGTGGCGGCGGAATCACACTACACCTGAAAGAAATGGGCGGCAGTTTGTCCAAAAGGCGAAAACTAAATCGTCTAGATGTGATGGTGCGGTTTACCGCTTGACTTCAAAGGTGTTGGGTGCCTTGTGAGATTATAAGGGCGATGCCTGGCTCCGTCACCGCCGCTTATGAGTAAAATGAAAACCGATAAACATGCAAGTAGAGAAGCTTTCTAGTATATCCCCGAGCACCTCTTAGGGGTCTGAATTCCGGGCTTTCCTTTGCAGTGTTCCATTTTGTGTTGCAGTCCACCTGGATGCTGGAAAAAAGCGACGCAATGGCGATTCCTTAAAGTGTGTTAACCCACTATCTATGATTATTGACTGATCCTAAGATGCAATGGTTGGCTTGCAGGAAAAATGTCTTGTCGCCACTAAATGCCGATAAAAAAAAAAAAGCTATCTGCGGATTTCAAGACATATTGGTTAACGCGGGAGACGACACGGAAGCTTTTTGCCAAGATTCGTGTAGTAACGCGAGATAAATATGTGCGAATTGATTATAATACAATATTGTCATTATCTAACCACCAGAAGTCGTCAAATATCCGTCCAAGGATGGCTTGCGCATTCCCAGAACAGCTAATTGAACTCATCAAACACCACTTAACGATATATAAATACGCATAAATGGACGCATACCTAAGCATTTAACCGCCAATAAGTGGCCCGCATATTGTAGCATTTAGTCTCCATTTTACATCGCTGACGAGACCAGCTGAATGCCTGGTACAGCTTTCATCGTATATTAATTCGGAGGCACTGAGATACTCGCAAACGCCATGTGGCTAATTCGTGTGCCCGCAACGTTGTATGCTGAAGCAGAAGCCTGACCTAAAGCTTTGCACAGATGCCAGCGGGGAGCATTAGTGCATGGTGGTGGTTGCTCAATTGGCTCTACTGCTTGAAACCTTCGCGGTGTGGCCGTGGTAGACTCGTTTAATTTCCGCCAGAAGCTGCACATTATGTGCGCATTTCGGCGAGGTGTTTTTGCATCATCAATCTGGCCCTTGGCTGCAAGAGCCCGATATCGAACGTACGCATCGGCCTGTCGTGTGACTTTCCGTCGACGTGGAACGTTAGATTCGTACGACTTTGTTTGGCTCTTGTCTAAATGAAAATCCAGAGATAAGACAAGGGACGAAGACGAGGGGGTGAAATCTCTCCCCCCCCCCCCACACACACACACACACAGCGCTAACTTCCAAGAATTTTATTAGAACAACGCACAGCTATTTATACACGCTATCTTGCTGCAACACCAAACGACAGGAATAAATTTCAGCGGGTCGAAGGAAAGACAGTTTCTTGTCGCACAGACAAATGGGGTACTCAACAAAGCGCTTCCTCATCTAGCTATTCGTGCTGCCTTCATAATCTCACCAGTACGCTTGGCTTTGCTGTTTTCCATACAAAAAAAAAAAGAAAAAATGCTAGCGGAAGAGCTGCTTACATTTGTGTTTACACGTATTGCAGTGTACTACATGTAGCTCGATAAGTGCTTTTTGATCGGAAAGGGCAAAGACAAGCGTTCACGTCAGTAGGGACTCCGGAGCTTTTCTTTGAAGCAGGACTTGGTTTGTTTTGTTATTCATTTGTTTATTTCATGTTTTATTTACATATCAAATTTTATATTTCTTGTTTGTATTTGGTCCTATTTTGACCTCTTCAAAGCTGTATTTGTTAATGCATATAAAACTAGAATTGAAATGGGTATCTTTATAAAGATGAGAGAGAGAGAGATACTCTTTAATGAAGAGCAGAGAATTTAGCCGGCGTCATACACATAAAGATGCTCATTTCATACAAAATGCTTTACGACTGACTACGAAGCCAAGCAGCTCAGCCCCACTGCGCTTTAAATTAATAACGTCCTAGAATTGAAGCGTTTGTCAGAAATGTGATCTGAGTGCAAGCAGTTTGAGACTGGTGGAGGGGCACTTTCCCCTCTAGAGAAATCTATGGGGGGGGGGGCCTTCCTTGTAGAGTCACTGGAAAATTTTCTAGTGACTCAACCCCCTTGCCCCCCGCTGTTGCCCCCTGGTGTCCGTGCAGGTGAAGTTATCGGAGCTGCAAAAACAGCTGGTTAGGGAGCGCTTGTATGAGCTCCGCATGTGTTTACGTGCCCAACAAAAAACTTGCTTTCCTTCGATCCTGCTGAAATTCACGCGTGCCTTTTGATGGCGCGTCGATGAAGCGTGTATAAATATAAAAAGCCCTACGTTTTCCTAATAAAATTGTTGGCAATTAGCGCTATGTGCGTGTCAACGTCTCGTCGTCGTTCCCTGTCTTTTGGTGCGCTTTGGCTACGCGAAAATCAACCAACAAGCACAGGTTTCGACGCAAGCAAGCATCCGGAGGTGCTTGGCAGCTTAGCCACAGGAATAACGGAGAGGAAAAGTTAAATCCGGATTACACCAGTGCTAGTGAGGATTATCAGCGCCGACTGGACCACATTGAGCTTTTGCAACTGTTGTATTTGTTTTCAGTGCTGCTACCACGCTTAGGCTTGTGTGTGTGACGGATGTGTTTATGTTTTGGGAGGGTTACAACGAGCGTTTTATGGTGCGAGAAATGTCCTGGCACGGACTTGAACATCCTGCTGTGCAACGCGTTTGCTGACCGTGTCCCGAGAGCGTTTTTTGAGAGCGCAGCTCTTTGGCGCCCGTTCCTGCGTTTCGCGGCGTCGCCGTTGTCCCTCGTTACCAGCTCCGCAGTTGGCGCAGCGCGCTGCTCTAGCTGCGCGCGCTCCGGACGCCATTTCTCCCGCACGCCCAAGCAGAAACGCATAGCCGCCGCCGTCCGCCAGTTTTAATGATTTCGCATTAAAACTGACAGTCAGTCATACAACGTGACGCGAAAAATGTGCGACAGCGTCGCGTTTTAACTTCTCGGCGTCGCTCTACTCAGAGGGATCTTGTTTCGCGTTGGCGCTGGAGCCCAAGCCGTTACTTTTGCGGTCGCCGGGCGCGACGGGCTGCTGCTGCGGCGTCTTCGCCATTGCAAGACGAGGTGGGAGGAACGGAAGTCGGCCATACGTCCGAACGCTTCGAAATCAGAACTCGGCTTGCACGACGCAAGAGGCTGTCACATACGCGGCGACCGCACTATCGTGGCGTGATCAGGAGGAACAATCAGGGCGCAGCGTGCAAGTATTACTCCTCTACCCGCACGCAGTGGCATCACGGCGCGAGCCAGCCGGAGCTTTTTCGTCACGAGTGGCGTCCATGCTGCTAAGGGCGCAAAGGAGGTTAAAATTGCGCTCAACACTGGACGGCGACTTTGCCGAAAGGTGACCACACAATGCTGTCGCATCAAAAAAAAAAGGGGGGGGGGGGGGGGAACTGAATTAGAAGACTGACTCCTTCCGCTTTTCAGAGACAAAAATTATTCACTTCCATGCCCACAGGTTCGTGCGTCCTAACAATTTCGATGCGCACATCAATTAGCGAGCCATCTTGCCCACTTTCCTTTCACAGAAAACAAAACTGGTTTAAACTGTTTCATTTGATTCCTTGCGTGGTTAACCTTCATTATTCTCTACACACCGGGCCACAACTATCTGTGGATGCCGAACGCGCGTGCCAGTCTAAAAAGCAAAAGGAGAGGAAAAAAGTTCCATGCATACCGTTTAAATGAAAAGGCGGGACCCGCAAGCCTTTCGACGGTTTATGCATGAGGCGTAATACTGAATACGCACATGACTTTTCACGCACTGCACGCGTGTTCTTTCATATGTCGAAAACCGAAACTTCCTAACATAAAAAGTAACTCGAAAACAGAAGTCAAAGCGGGAGAGACTAAAATATCCAGACCTGTCAACAAGCGCGCCAAGTCTCGACACTTGGAAGGCTGCTCGCAGACAGACAGTAATAGTCTGAGCAGTTTGGCAAACCGCGCTCCGAGCGGCGGCCCGACGCGGCGCGTTAACTTGTTATACAGGCAGCGTTTGTAACCGGTAGCGACCTTAGCGAGCCATCGCCGGCCTCGCCGGTTCGTTATCTGCGTTAGTTTTCTCCGTCCGGAAGCAGCGCTTCGTTTTGCCGGTTCAGAAAAGTGATAACGGGGACCGCCAAGGTCTCTGTTACCGCTGGTACTTTACTCACTTATCGTTTCGCTGCGGATCGCTTGCAGTGTGGTAATTTTCAGCCAGACTGAAGCAAAAGAAAAAGAAGTGAGCGAGAGCCCGTTCATCGTCCCTGGGAGCACTTTCTGTCTCACGTGTTCGCATGGATGCGCTAAGGGTGCACGGCTGGCCCTCGGAACTGTCGGACAAGCCGCCAAATGACGTCTGCGCTAGAATGCTGTATAAAGATGTCGTGCTGTCTCTCGCCCTTCTCTCTTCTTTCTTTATTTTATCATTTCCAACGGTCAAAAGTTTTGCACGATCAGTCATTTCTCACCTGTGATGCAATAAAGGCGCATTCGGAGGCTTGTTTTTATCTACCTCAAATTGCAATATATTGGTAATCGCTGGTTTGTCACCGCAGTGGCTCAGTGGTTAGTCGTTCGGCTGCTGAACCGAAAGACGCGCGTTTAATCCCGGTCGCGTCGGTCGAATTTCGATGGAGGCGAAATTCTAGAGGCCCGTGTACTGTGCGACGTCAGTGCACGTTAAAGAGCCCCAGGTGGTACAAATTTCCGGAGCCCTTCCCTACGGCGTCTCTCATAGTCTGAGTCGCTTCGGGACGTTAAACCCCATAAACCATAAACCGTAATCGCTGATTTCAGTTTAAAAGTGCTTTCACAAGTAAACTACAGCCGACTGAAGCGATCGCGTTTGTGGCCTTACGAAAGCGTGTTCGCGGTGGTTTAGGCATCTTCATTTCATTTCATATTATTACCCTAAAGGCCAAGGAGGGCATTACATAGGGTGGAGGCATCATCAAACATCATCAAAGCATTACATTGTGTCATCACACGTTTAACAATATCAACAGTTAAAGAAAAAGAAAAAATTTAGTAGGCGTGGTGTACACAAGTAGCATATACAGCGGTAGCATTTCCATACATAAGTAGCATATGCATGAGTCATTTAGAGCACTAGTAAAAAAAAAAAAGTCAGTAAAGCAAACGACGTAAAACAGCTCTCATTCGGGTCGGTATTTCTGCCTAATAAGTTAGTTGAGCGACCAAACTGCCTCCAAATTTTTCGATGCTCGTGATGCAAATATTATCTTTATGAAGGGCTTTCCATTCACTAATCTCCATATGAAGAAATGAAAACCGTAATAAATTTGCTGCCTATAGCAAGCTGTTGGCAACACAGACAAAAGAAAATCTTCTCTTGCACAGAGCCGTGAGACACTGCGTTGCACTATTAGGAGCTGTTTGCCTTTGCTTTGCGAGAGTATGGATGTGACGCAAGGTCTGGCATGAAAGCGCGGTCATACCGGACAGTGCTGTCTCTCGTCCTTAGCTTAATAAAAAGCTGTACCCAAACTTTGTTCCAGGAAAGAGACCTAGACCCTCCTGAAACTCATTCCCCAAGCAAATTTATCTCTCCTATAGGGGCCTGAGTGCAACACATAATGTGCGTCCTTCAACCCAAGCTGTGGCCTTGTTGCCGAGTATTCGCCTCATATGCGTAAGGTTCTGGGTTTGGATCCTAAGATACCGCAGGGGATATGCAGGTTTTCTGATGGGTGTGCCCCGCAAGGTGCCAGGTGGCCAGCTTTCTCAAGGGTGATACGCTAGAAGGTTTAGATGCGGGCTACCAGCAACAGCTGTCATGAGGCTGAACTGCCTGCCGGCTACGGAAGCACTGACGAAGTCTTTACGTTACGGAGGATGACGAAGTCCTTACACGCCGTGGCGCTTAGGCTCATTAGACCCCGAGAACAAATTGAAGTTAGCCTGTATCGATAGACTACAGTATTTTAACGACAAATAGACCACTCTCACCGAAAACGGAGCTTTTATTAGCTAGAAAAGAAAAAAAACAGATACAGGCGTCGCCATCAGCGGTCAATTTCGCAAGTAAACTGCAAACGCAGACGTCGAATTTTCCTTCGGGTATACCAGCGGCTATGCCAAGGGATATACCGCCAATTACTTCAAAACAGAGGCCACCAGTCCTTCTCGGCGTCGACGTCAAGAGATTAAATTGAGATTAAAAGTTCCCCAGTTTCCTGTTAACAAAATGATGGAAGCAAGGAAGGTCTGTCGCATGCCATTCGTACAAGAAATTGTTGATCGAGCGAGAGGAAGAAAATAACGAGTCAAATCCCCGTGCGCCTTCATTTTTTTCTGTTAACTATCAATCCTTCTTTAATTTGTTCTTGACGTTGAAGTTCGGTTCTAGCTGAATGTTTCTCGACGCTCATATAGGCTGGCAGTAGCTGCTGCACGAAAACTTTCATCTGATTTGCCTCCACGAACGTAACTAGCTCGGTTACTTCATATACCTGACGCCCGTGTCGTCGTCATACGAGCCGACGATACGAATCGCGTTGTGTTAGAGAGCGAGCCATAGTAACCGGACAAGCCAGGAGCTGCCGCACAAAGGTTGCTAGATGTGATCGATATGACTAACAAGCGCTCGCCAAGCACAAAAAAGAAGCCATACTCAGGAAGCCGTACGCATGCAGCCGATGATGCTGGAGGCCCTTGCCTTCGATCCATCATGTCTAGTATAATCCTTGGAGAATTAGCGAAACGAGAAGCGGCGGCCGATACTCAGAGCTTATTTTTCTCTTTATTCGTTATGCTACGCGCGTAAGCGTTACAATAAAACCATAGAAACAACACATACAGCCATACACAATCGCCGAAAGGAAATTTAGCTACGTATTTAATGCAGGTGTAGCAGGGTAATTGGGACACGCACGCGCTCCTCCCTGTTCTTGTTCGCAAGACTTTATCAAAGCAGGTAATGAGATTCTTCTCATCTGAGGAGTAAATTGGCTGCTCTTCACGGGCATGTAGTTATTCCCTTGACACAAATATCGGGCCAACTTTGTTCCTTCTTTTAGTACTCGAATGATTCGAGTTTCCCTGCCATCTTGGTTAGCCCAGTTGATAAAGCGGCTGCCCTAATATAGCCTGGCGGTGACCCCAGCTTTGATCCAATTAGAGGAACAAATTTTACTCAATTTTCAGCATTCCATAAAGTTACTATTGAATTCAGTGGAGCGTACTGAGGAGCGCTGTGTAGAATTACGTGATATCCACACGGCTGCGTTCAGGTGGTTGTTAACCTTAGAGAAACTTTTGCCTTTCAAGTTAAGTTGTATGCCATGGGAACGGTTATATTTCGCTAATATCTTTAAAAAAATGCTGTCGCCGGGATTGTTTCATTTTTTTTTTTTTTTTGGTTTGCTTTCCTGGCTATAAAACCAATCGTGGCTGTTGGCGCCAAACCGCACCCGTTAAATTCACTTGAAAACCTCAGAGGTTTTTCTCGCACCGCGGAGGCAAAAATCGATTTAGGTCGAACCACGGAGATCTCGTAAGCCGCAAGCGCTTCATCGCACCGTTGTCAAGAATGGGTATCTCCTGTTGAGCCATGCTCACCTGCACAGTTGATGGCTTTTGGTTGTCGGCTGTTTTTACCTTGCACCGCACCGTACCAGACCTTACGCTTTTATGTCCCATTCGGGCATTCCGTCCTCGCTGACAGATGACCACGCTTACTGGAGGTGACATGCGTGTCGCTTTGCTTTATTGGTTGTGCGGAAGCAGGTCTTGGCACGTGTATATGTGGCGCCTCCGAATAGCGCTGCGGCCAAGCGGCTAAAAATAAAAGAATGTTGGAATGAACACCCCTCAAAGACAAAAGTGAAAAGGATTAAAGATTTCTAACGCTGTTTCCTTTGTTTTGTACTACATAAAACATGGCAGAAGAATAATTTTTGCACGGACCACTTGACAATCATGAAGAACATATATTTAAAAAAAACATAGGAGGCGACTGTCCATAATCGGTGCAGAACCCATGATTGAAACTGCCACATTTGTTTTAGATACTGTGCATTGCATTCATAGCTACGTATTCATGATTTTCATCGCCTACTTTCGTGGCGATCGTGGAAACGACGTGGATCGTAGATCGTGGAAACGACGTTAAAGGCTTACTACTCGCCAATGTTTACTCATGCAGAAGTGAGCGCCTTCTAATCAAATGATGCTGTTGATCGTAACGTTGACGGTTTCGCTAAGTACGTGTTCCACCACAATGCTTGTAGGGCGCTTTTATTTCTTCGTGCACCTGCGCCTTTTCTTGTGCTGCTCGTACGGGATGTGATGTCTTCGCAGTGGCGTGGCTGGCGTGCTAACGCGAACTCAACTCATCTCAGTAACCTCCTGTCGCGGCGAAATGAGAACAGCCAGGAGTGCCAGCGGGGAGGCGGTGATTTATGCCCGCTGCTGTCACCGCGTCCATCATGGCTCTCGAAGCTTCCCCGACGCCTGCCTGTTACCCTGCGACTCATTGTCATGACCGCACCGTGCAGGACCGCTATCTGTCTCTCCTGTTCAGAGAGCGTATCTGGACACGTCAGACGAAAAAACAAGATGGCTAGCATATCTGTAGTAGCCGGGCAGGCCCCTTATGGCCTTTACGGAGTAGGGCTTCGTTGATCGGGGCGCGGCGGAACGATGGCGGGTAGGAGAGAGGCGGAGCGGGGCGATCTGCGAAGCCTAGTATTAGGCAAACGCAAGAAAAATGTTTGCTGTAGGACGTTCGGTGCTGTACGTGGTAGCCGGGCGAGGATAAGGACTGGGCACCTAGCCCTCAATGGTTGCCAAACCTCCTGTTTCACAACTCACGAACACCTGCTTATAGTTGATGTTTCCTTATCAGTGTCATCATTTAACTACACTAAAGGTGCCGTGAGGGACATTGCATGAGGAGGGGAGGGGGGGGGGGCATATAGTCAGTAAGCGGTCTTACGCAATTGCAATTAAATGACTGACGAAAAAAGGGTGAAACAAACATGGCAAATCGAAATAGTTTGGTAGAAGTAGAACACGGCATAAGCACGAAGCAATACAGATTAAATGAGCAGCTGTGGCGGGTAATCAATAAAGGAGAAAAAATTGCTATTCTAGCTGCCTTGTCGATCAGTAGCTGCCTAAATATGAAAGAATCAGTCCTGATGGCGAGGTCTGCGGGAAGGTTATTCCAGTCTTATAGGCACTGAGAAGGAAATATGCTTTTAAGCTTCGCAAAACCTGTATGCCCATAGAGTCAAATAAACGGCAAGATTATCGCAAATCAACTTGTGGCAGGTTGTCAGAAGACAAAGCATCGAAATGTTGCGACGAAGCACTACGGCATGAGGGCCGAGCGATGACTTGAGGTTAGCAAGGGTGAGCCGAGTTTTATGCTGTTACATGATGAAACGGGATGCGCGGTTTGCATGGCCTCAGGTGAGCGAAATAAATAGGCTTGGCGATGGTTTTATATTGTTGAGGCATATTCAGGCTTAGTGCCATTTTTATATGTCGGTTTTTAGTTGCATAGAGGACGGAGGGGACATAAAAAGTGGTCTCCTGATAAAGTCGAGTGACCTGAAAGCATTTTAGCACAAACTTTGGTGCTTATCCAAAGCTATGCGGCCCACCTCAAGCTTCTGCAAAGCGCAACAAAGGGTCAAAGCAGTTACGCTTCAGCATTGAAAAAATATAGATATAAAACAAGCATCTACAAACTCTGAGTGTTGACAGTGGCTTATAAAGGAAAATATTTCAGACGGGAGTTCTCTGCTAGTGTGCAAGGGGCTTTATTCGTGGCCACAAGTTTCAGCTGACAGGAACAGAAGGCGCTGCGCAAGCGGCTGGCGAGACTCATCCAACTGGTGGCTGGAAGAAAACCGTGGCCCATTGGCTTGCTTTCGCTCCCAAAACACATGACAGCTTAAGTTAAGCAATGATGCTAGAGAGCACTGTTAAGTTTGGCGAGGCTGCTGCCAGGTGATGGACAGGGGGCAAGAGACGTGGCTTCAAGCCCTGCACGAAGGCTGCACAGAAGCTGCATGAGCGTGGGTCAGCCAGACACCACTTCGACCTCTGCTTCTCGGGTCTGGTGGGCATTCTGCAGCATGGCGTTCATCCTGATGGTCTCGTCCATGGCAGCCAAGTAGGTCTTCTCCGAGGACTTAAGAGAGCGGTAAAACCTTTCGTCCAGCGATCGCAGCTCCTCCTCCTTCAGCAGCAGTTCTTTGCGCAGCAGCTCTCCCTCTAACTGCTCTCCCTCCAACTGCAGTCGATGTGCTCCTCAAGTCGCCGCGACCACTCGTACGCCTCCTCCCTCTGCCGACGCAGCTTCACTCTCTCCTGGTCACACCGCGTATTCTCTTTGCATACCGGGTCAAGGTTGGGCTTCATTTCTCCAGTCTCGTTGTGGTCGGTGCGCAGATGTCCCTGGACGTTTTCCTTTCTTTCAGCCAGTTTCACCCCGAGCTCGTTGCTACCACTGACGGCCAAGTGACGGTCACTGCCGTCACTATTGTCAACTGCAAACCAAGAAGTCCCAGCTGGCTGCAGAATGTCATGGCTGCAATCCAGCTCGCTGTCTCCACTTTCAATGGAGGCGGCTGCGTCCAGCATTGGCGGTGGTTCAGCGAGTGCGACGTGGTCCTTGCGCGGTGAGGAGGCGGCTGGGGGCGAATGGTCATCGCCCAATCCTTCACCGCTGTCCATGATTTCAGAGAAGAGTTCAGAGTAAAGCTGCAATTGCGACGCACCAAAGAGAGCATTAGTTTTGAGGAAGGCTTGGAAATTTATTGCATGCTGTGCCAGGCCTTACCCGCTGTACTTAAGTTAAGCTTCCGCCAAGGGCACCTGGAACACCAGCTGAAACACGAACTGAGGGAGGAGCAGGTTTTCCCGCGGGGTACAAGCGACGAGCTCTGAAAATGTTTGAGAAAAGAGGCTTCACGCAATGACGAATGACATTCCTGCCCTTAAAGTCCTGGGTATGTATATTTCGCTTGTGAGTAGTTAACAGGGATATGCTTGGGGTATTATCTTGCTTAATACGACTCTCACTGTCTGAAACTTTATCTGCGGC